>NW_020126833.1:0-199463 GCF_002994745.2 Rosa chinensis | reverse complement strand
ATATCATATAAGTTTTTCAAACTTCCAAACATTCAAGTTATTAGATAATGTACCAAACAAGCCTTCCTAGCTACTACCTACACATGAATCAAACTTAGTAGCTCATATGCTGAAAGGAGGTAATCCATAGCACTTGCTTCTCGAGCTCTAAGATTCCAGTCCAAAACTCATTTACGTTGCTTCTCGAGCTTTGGATCATTACCGCAGAGTGGGCATCCTTGTTATGGCTCTAATGTCTTCCTTCCCAGTCCTCACTGTCATAATTGAAGACTGTTGAAAACCAGAAAAACGTTAATTAGAGTAAATAAGAACAGCATCCTTAATCTGGGCAATTGTATGATCATTAGGCCCTGCACCATTAAAAGTGAAAATAAGAATTAAACTACCACATGACTTGGCAATGGCACTAAAATTATGTGTATCATGTACGCATTACCATGACAGGGATGCAAGATATATATCGAGACATGGATAGAGAACAAAATTGTATATAGAACTTTGCAATTTGCATGGAGCTACTGACTGAATACCTTTGATTAAGATTGTGCAAGAATGAGGGTTCTTCACATTTTCGACAAATGTGTACTTCTCTTCACCAAGGACGTGCTCATATACAAGTCCAGCCCAGCCAAGGCAATCAGGAGTTAAATCATCTACAGAGTTCACTGCCTCCCCTCCACAAGCCAAAACCAACCGTTCCATATTTCTCCTCTTTGCTCTTCTCAGAGCAATAATCTACAAAATCAGGGGTTAGAAAAAGGTTGAACAAAAGAATTACACTGTACAAAAGTATAGCTAGTTCATAACAAAACACCAATACAGCTATGCTGTATTCGTAACTTGACAAAACTAATATGACCAGACTTTATAAACAGTATTCTGATGGGTATTCCTAAAACTAGCTAACATTTTAGGTTTTCATCTTGTCATATATTGTGATTAAGATTCACAGTGACATTCAGAAAATTCTTAAAATGCTTTTTTTTTTTTGGGGGGGGGGGGGTGGTATTGATTTTACTAGAGCAATAGAGAATAATCAAGTTGTTTGTAATACGCTTCCTGCATACGCATAACATTTAAGGCGAGATGTAGAACCATAAAGTAGCAGATTTCCAGATTAATCTTTCTTTTTTAAATGTATTTATGGAAATACTTATGGAGGCCTCTCTCAGATCTTTACCAAAGTGAAGCATTTTTTAGTCAAACAACCAATTCAGAAATTTGACAGAAGGTAATAAATAAATAACAATCAATATTGATCATTGTACTCACAAACTGGACTTGGATGATTGATATTAGGCAATTCTTCAATTAAGTATAAATAGAGCAAAGTGAGTAACTGAATTTGAAATTGTTAAATTGGAGAACAATCCTAGTTGAGAAAATATATGGATTCTTGTATAAGAGATATACAGAGGAATCTTTAAAGCAAGAACACAAAAAAGAGAACAATAGTCGGATATACCTCTTTGCAAATGTCTCTTCCAAGGGAACTGTAAAGTCAAGCTTGTTCTGCGGCAGAGGACCAACTGTATACAGAGCTTTCTCTTTATCATACACAAACTTGTTATTAGCAAGTTTAGAAGAATATGTTTGATAGAGCCTGTCAACCAGTTTTCTGCCAATTCCCTTGCCTTGAGCGGCCTTCTTGTTTTCAGAAGTAATATGAACCTGTGAGGAATAGTATGCCATTAAGAATTTTATACTGAACATAGTAAACTGCACAGCAAAAGAATGACATGAGGTAGACATACAGAATATTGGTAGAATACACAATCTGGAGCTTTCACAGTGAGTTTGACGTGGTTTGCAAGCAATTGTTTCCTACTCGTAATAGAATACTTGGGAGAAGTCAGGACTCCTGGCTTTACATGGGGTGGAATGGTTGGAGGAGGTGGTGGGATCAAATTTGGATCCCTACTTGCGTTGCCCGCACCAGCAGCAGCCACATCCACAATCCTTTATGATCTGCAAGCCATTAATGAAAGAAAAAAATGAAGATACTTTGGCAGAGAAATCATACAGAATCATAAGGACTTTTGCATATACTAAGATTGTGAAATGATCATGATTCATGCAGTTTACGTGCCACATTTCCTATTAACTTAATTCAGTGATTCATCAATCGACAGGAGTATAGATGTTGTAAGACCATGTCGATATGAGAGAAGTATTCTTGATTGATTAGAAAATTTTCTCGCTTTTCGTAAATGTATAAAGCTAACAATGCAAACTGATGTAAGTCGTTTTTCTTAAATGGAGTATAATCTCATTTTAAACATGTAATATCCATCTTAATTGTAAAATATGAACAGAAGCACAAAATCTACAAAATTTAAGCAGAGGAAACAGAATCTACCACAAATTTCCTAATAAATCATTAAGTGATTCACCAATAATAAGTTTTTATACCATTAGATTACAGATGTTGTAAGACCAGATTGCTATCAGAGAAACACTCTTGATTGATTAGAAAATTTTCCAACTTGTTACAAATATATAAGACTAATCATGCAAAGCAATATAAATAGTCTTCTTAGATGGAGTAAAACCTGTGATTCAATAATCCTAGCACGAATTTTTGATAACAACCATGTTAGTACTATTTTAGTCACTGAGCAATCAAACTCAATACAACCATTTATCATTTGTGTGGTCCAAGTTCTATATAGAACTTCAACTCATCCTGTAAAAACATCTACATAATTATGTATGCAGTCTGACAAAAACATTTCATACCCAAGTTCAAAGCACTTTCAAATTCCGATTGCACACTGTTACTGATATCTGCAAACCAAAAACAAAGAAACCATTTATTTCTACATATACCTATATTCAATCAATGAAGACAATAGAACTGACTAAAGAACAAAAGCCACAAAAAAAAAAAAAACCAAAACCAGAAACCGGAAACCCACCAAATTAATCACCAACATACCTAGACAATGACCAATCTCAATACAGACCAAGAAAAGCAGCAACTGAACAATACAAATAATCGTTTGCATAGAACCTGCACAACCAAAACAAAAAAAAAAAAAATCACATTATCACCAGTGGAACACAGAAGAAAGATCAATAGCAATCAATGCCAACCAAATAGCTTCACCCCGAATAATGCATTTAAGTAGAAGGTTAAACATTATGTCTGTTCATAAAAAAAGAAAAATGAAAACAGGCATCATGCAATTCAAGCCATCAAATCAAGTGAACCCCAATTCTTATTTTGCTTTTGCTGAAAATGAAACCACTTGTTCTTTTGCTGATTACTCTAATCATGAAAAGAAGAAACAATAAGAAGAGGGTTCTTACCATCAGATTTCTACATAGCCTACAATCAATTCCAAGGTTGGAAACTCAGAACAAAAACAAAGGCAAGAAACCCAAAACCCAGACTCCTATTTAGACTCCTATTTAGAAACCCAAAACCCAGACTCCTATGTAGAGATCTTCAGTCACAGATCAGCAGACTTCGGCCCTGTCATAAGAAAGAAGAAGCATGTTTAAGGATATTAAAGCTGCACAGGAAAGTAATTATAAGCAAAAATTTTATGTCAGATATGCCATACCTAAAGAAGTTTTCCCAGAAAATTCAAGTAGACAAGACTCCGGTGGCAATTTGACAGATGGCGTACTTGCTCCATGTCTTAAGAATTATATCACAGCTCCTTAGTTCCAAGCCTGGTACACCCTGAGATAAAAATTTACAAGCAAATGCTGGTGAGATAAGTCTTGCAGACAAAATATGGGGAAGAGTTGTTGAATTTCGTAAACATTCAAAGTGAATATTGCACATAATGATCCAAACCCTCAATAGACGTAAAAGTTTAATCATTATTGAAACAGTGCACATAATGACCCAGCTTCTTTATAGCTTGTATAAACTTAGATTATATCACAAACAACAATGTGAACATTTTCAGCTGTATGAGGTATCGTAAATTTAATGCGCCACAGAAATGCATGCTGTTTCATTGAATTGAAATCCTAAACCACAGACCATAAGCTGACCAAGAGCTCCAATGCAGTTACAGTCAGTCCATTGCACTAGAAAAAGGAATAGATGAGAGCTGGACTATATGACATTCTCATCTGAAGACAAGAGCCATCAAAAGCAAGTATAAGTATCGAATTGATGAACTCCTCTAATTATAAGGTTGGCTTATTGGATTTCGTTGGCCTAATCTTACTGGCTATTAACAATGACCATGTGTTTAAACTAATGAAAGGTATGAAGCTATCATTATGAACAGATAATCATTACTTTGGCTTTAAACCTCAGTCTGCTGTGTTTCTGCGACTCTATCTCCAATAGGGAAAAGGACAAAAATCTCATGAAGGCATTAAAGCCAAGAACAAATGGAGAGACAGAGCTCTTATATATTAGGCTCCATAGGGAAACTCGACTCTTGCAGTAGCTTGTGTATTTTTGCCTAAATTTGATAATGAAGCAATATCAAGACCCATGAATAAAATTTCTACTAATCATTTCAGGAATTTATTTCTTTTTCTCCATTTAACAACTTCCTCAGCAAAAACTCAGACCTCGAAACCAATTATTCCACACAAATCTTGCTATGAAATGTAACAATTTCAATCCTCAAATGAACTAAACAATAAAACAAACAACAATTCCTCCATAGTAGAAAAATAACTTATTCAAAACTGCCGCAATTTAACTAGCGGATAACAAATGATTACCTGAGTGCCCCACTGACCTTTCAAGCAAGATATGGAGTCAATGGTGCCATCCTTGACGAACCCATCAGCTACTCATCCAAGTTGATAGATCGAATTGGTGATGACGAAATCCACATGGCACAGTTTGGAGAAAATTCTGAGCCGGAAAGGCATCGTCTTCCTTTTTAGGGTTTCTTGATGAAGAGAGAGGCAGACAAGTGCAGGGGAGGAGGAAGAAGCAGCGAAGGTTTTAAGGGTAGAAAGTGTTTTGGCTGTTTGGGTGGTTTGAGATTTCAATGTGATTCATGAAATTTCTGGAGAATTTTGGGGTTTCAGAACTACGAGAGAGAGATGGCAAGAGAAAGAGATATGAGAGAATGAGGGACTTGATTGTTTGATGGCTTCGAGATAGTCGTGACCGTCGCGGAGCTTGGCGTGCTCAGGGAAGAAATGGCGTAATTTGAGGTTGAGATGGAGTGATTTGGGAACTGGGGTTCTTGCGAAGGATTAAAGATGAAAAATTGGATTTTAGGGTTTGATGGAAGAAGAGAAAAGTAATGTCGAAGAAGCACAAATGCGGGGGAGAGAGAATGAAAGGAAATGAAATGATTTGAACTTCAAATATTACTTCTGAAGTCGATCCCACAACAGAAGCACAACACACTGTCGTAAGAGTGTATGACATAAAATCAAAATGTCAAAACATGGAGGGAAATATGCCGCCTGCTGCATTTTGGCTCAAAATGCTGCCATCTATGTTCCCACTTCACACAACAGAAAAGTATAACTTCTGTTGTCTGATTTTTACATCTTGCACAAGGTTTGCCTAGTGGAAGATATCCCAGCAAGCTTCCTCAAAATTTGGTGTCTAGTTTTCAATCACACAACGGACAATGTCAAGCACCGTTGTACTAAGTACCCCAAATTTCAGATTTCAAGAGGCAACCAAGACTCGAGAGTGGAGGGAAATCTGCCGCTAAATTTTTAAGACCCAGACAACGGACAACACTTAATTGTGTTGTGCAATGTAGTTCTGAGAAAAAAGTTATTACTTTGTTGACATTCACACAACGGAACATTATTAATACTGTTGTACAAAGGATTTTACTTAAACATACAACAGAAGATTTCTATTCCGTTGTGTGATTAGTGTTGTGTGATTAACTTTTTGTAGTAGTGTTGGTTGACTATAAAAAGGTCAATGACTTCAATAAGGACATGTTGCGCTTAAAGGCACGTCTCAATTTCTGTGGAAGGGAAATCACAGAAGATGATATGATCTACAAGACTCTTACCACCTTTCTTACTTCAACGTTTATACTAGCGAACCAGTATAAGTTGGAGTATGACAACGAAAGAATCACAACCTTCAATAAGTTGATAAGCCTACTGCAAGTGGCTGAGAGACATAATGAGGTTCGCTTGAACAACAATGCTAGGCCTATTGGGACAATGAAAATTCCTGAGGCTAATTATGGAATAATGAAAGGTGGAAAGAACTCCAACGCAAAGGGGTGTGGACTTGCTGATCCTTACCCACGTGGCAACAATGCACCATGTGGAAAGGGACGTGGAGGTGGTGGAAAAAAGGTGCAAAAAGGCACCTAAGAACCCTTCAGTCAAACAGGATAGAGTTGGTAATGAACCATGCTATAGGTGTGAAGTCACTGGGCATTGGTACAAGAACTGCCAAGCAAGCAACATAGTTGCAGCCACTTACAAGAGATATAGGGAGTCTAAAGAACAAGAAACTCACTATATGGAAGAAGGAGGCCATGACCCAAATGTCAACCTCACTATTGCAGACCTCAATGGCAACAAGGAACTTGCTCAGTAATGGATGCACTAGTTTTTGACTGATGCTTTATCTATTTTCCAAAGACAGTTGTGAAGGCATAATGCCTCATTTTTAATTAGACTATTATTTGGTCTTAAACAATGGTTTGATGAATTAGATTTCTGAACAAAGACCTTGATTTGATTATCGTTGGCTTATTAATAAATTTTCAATTTTATTCTGAAGCACTGAATTTATTCAAATTTATTTACTACACATATTTACATGGTTCAAAATTGCACTATAAAGATGTAAAGCAATACATCTAGAGAAAAAAATTATTAGAATGAAAAGATTATCATTCTACTAAAATAGAAATACTCTAAAGAATATGAGATATTTAAAGTCACAGACGCTCTATATGCACCAAGAGCTAATCGAACCTTGTTAAAGTTTCAAAGATATTCATGCCAACGGTTATCATGTAAAAACATACTGTGAGAATGGAACTGAATACATTTATATTACCTCTAATGAATGTGGAAGGAAACGCATTTAGAGAAACTTATGAGTCAATCTAGTGGACTATACCTCACTACGATTCGGATCATTGAATCCTATGCTGTCACCAACAATGAAATGTGGGACACTGACTCATACAGGCTTTGGCATGACCGCCTAGGGCAGGTCGTGACATGATGATCCGTATTTTAAAGAACTCATATGGACATCCCTTTTTCGAGTGAAAAATAAAATGGGACAAAAATCCGTCACACTGCAAGGTGTCGGTCCTAGTACTGCTCAAATGCAGTCATTGCCTTCTGAAGTACCAGAAGCACTACCTCCTCCCATTATGCCTCATTGACTATTTCAAAGGCAATCACTCGTTTTGTAAAGCCTGCTCTTTAGCAAAAACAGGATCGAGACCTTCCTATGCTAAAGATACAAAACAAAACATTCCATTCTTACAAAGGATACAAAGAGATATCTGTGGACCTATCCATCCAGAATGCGGACCATTCAAGTACTTTATGGTTCTGGTGGATGCTTCGACACACTGGTCACATGTCGCTTTATTGTCCACAAGAAATGCTGCAAAACTCCTAGCACAGATTATACGTTTAAGGGCTCACCACCCTGATCACCTATCAAGTCTATAAGGCTTGATAACGCTGGAGAGTTTACATCAAAAGCATTTGATGATTATTGCATGTCTATCGGGATCGATGTAGAGCATCCTGTACCCCATGTGCATACACAAAATGGTCTCGCAGAAGCCACCATCAAAAGGCTACAATGGTGGCTAGGGCATTGGTTATGCGCACAACCTGCCTATATCTGCATGGGGTTATGCAATATTGCACGCAGCTTTACTTATTCGTTTCAGACCCACAGCTAGCCAACCATTTCTGCGTACCAGTTGGTAACTGGATATGAGCCTGACATTTCACACTTACGCATATTTGGTTAGCAGTATATGTGCCTATTGCGCCCCCACAGAGCACCAAAATGGGTCCTCAGAGCGATTAAGTATTTATGTTGGATACGAATCCCAACAATTATCCGCTATTTGGAACCCTTGATAGGCGATCTCTTTACCGCTAGATTTGCGGACTGTCACTTTGATGAGACAGTCTTCCCGTCGTTAGAGGGAGATAGGAAAAATGATTTTCCAAGGGAACGACAGGAATTGTTGTGGTTTGTCCCCACTTTGTCTCATTTGATCCCCGCACTTCATAATGTGAAAGTGAAGTGAAAAGAATAATCGATCTTCAGAACGTAGCAGATTCGATGCCTGATGCGTTTACTGATATCGTAAAAGTGACGAGATCACATATACCAGCTGCAAATATGCCTGCAAGGTTAGAAGTCCCCAAGGGGCATGGTGTTGCAGATAGAGGCACTGCAACCACACTTAGTGGAGGTGTGGTTGAGGCCGTGGCTCCCTAAAGGAAGAGGGGGAGGCCACTTGGTCGATTGACACTCACCCAAGGAAGAAGAGGGCGAGTAAGGCACAAACTAATCATCAATGTATAGAATCCCTCATGAGATTGTCTCTGATTATAGTTATGTCCATGAATCAATACTGGAGACGCTCTGATGTTTAAAATGATTCCAGAGAACAAAGAAATCTCAAAGGATTATGAGAGTGCATATGAGTTGATACAAAGATCTTCCATACACATTGATGATATATACTGTTGCTCAAGGAATCATAGAGCACGATGATATCGAACCACGCTCTATTGCAAATGTCAACAAAGAGCAGATTGGCCTAAATGGAAAGAAACAATCTAGGCAGAATTAGATTTTTTGACAAAGAGACAGGTATTCGGTCTGGTAGTGCTAACCCCACCAAGTGTAAAGCCTGTAGGACATAAATGGGTCTTTGTCAGAAAGCGTAATGAGAAGAATGAAGTCCTGAGGTACAAGGCTCGCCTTATGGCGCAAAGTTTCTCACAACGCCCTGGAATTGACTACAAGGAGACATACTCTCCCGTAATGGACGTTATAACGTTCCTCTACTTAGTTAGCTTAGTAATTTCCGAAGGACTGGAAATGCAGCTCATGGATGTGGTCACTACATCTCTATGGGGATATAGATTCAGAGATATATATGAAAGTGCCTGATGGCCTTACATTACCAAGTCAAGTGACTTTAAACCACGGAGTGCGTTTGCAATTAAGTTGAAACACTCACTTTACAGAATGAAACAATCCGGGCGGATATGGTAGACCCGTCTAAGTGACTACTTGATTGGGAAGCGATATAAGAACGATGAAGTATGCCCCTGCGTATTCATAAAGAAAACAAGTACTGGATTTGCAATTGTAGCTGTATATGTTGATGATATGAACATAATAGGTACTCTTGATGAAGTAAGAGAAACCGCGAGCTACTTGAAATCCGAATTTGAGATGAAGGATCTTGGGAAAACTCGATTCTATCTAGGTCTTGAACTAGAACACCGAGTTTGTGGAATACTAATCCACCAGTCTGCGTATGTCCAAAAGTCAGGCGATATAACATGGATAAAGCGCATCCTGCTAGCACTCCCACGATCGTCGAAGCTTAGATGCAAGGAAAGATCCATTTCGTCCAAAGGAAGATGACGAAGAGGTGTTGGGAGCTGAAATTCCCTATTTAAGTGCAATAGGTGCATTATTGTACTTAGCCCAATGTACTCGACCAGACATTGCATTCTCAGTGAACTTGTTAGCTAGATTTAGCTCAGCGCCAATGCAGTGTCACTGGAATGGTATCAAGAACATTTTCGATACCTAAAAGGAACCATTGACTTGAGACTGTTCTTTCCCTACAGAGAGATAAGAGGGCCGTAGATGGAACTGCAATCCCTAAAGGAAATGTTGATGGCGAAAGCGTCACTCACTACACGAAACGCCAAATGACGTTTTGGTTGGTTTTGCTGATACTGGGTATCTCTTTGACCTACATAAAGGCGTTCCCAAATTGGTTTTATATTTACCAGTGGGAACATGACGATATCTTAGAATCAACCAAGCAAACCCTTGTGGCTACCTCCTCAAACCACTCAGAGATCATTACTCTACATGAGGCGGTTCGTGAGTGTGTATGGTTAAGAGCTATCATCACACATATTCGAGGACTAGTGGTTTGAGTTCTACCATTGAAGAGCCTACTTGCATTAATAAAGATAATGTAGCTTGCATCGAACAGATTGAAGCTAGGCATATCAAGGATGATAATACAAAACACATATCACCGAAGTGTTTCTACAATCAGCAACAACAGGCCCACCACAAGATTCAAGTGAATCAAGTAAGGTCTGAGGAGAATGTGGCATATTTTTTCACCAAATCATTGCCTAAAGCCATATTTGAGAAACATGTGAAAAGCATAGGAATGTGAAGACTTTCCAAGCTCCCTTGATTAATGTAAGGATCAGGGGGAGGTGTAGATGTTAGAGGGAGTCTAACACACACATTTCACCTCAAATGTAAAAGGTGCGTTGTGTTCTTTTCCTTCGACCAAGGTGTATTTTTGTCCCACAGGGTTTTTATTGTTACTTGGCAAGGTTTTTAGTGAGGCAACAAACTCATGCACCATTTCATCTTTGACTTGGCACAAGGGGAGTGTTAAAGGAAAAACACATTATGTGCCTTCGTCAAAGTGATTGACCGAGAAGGAATCAAGTAATTAGCAATCACCATCAATCAGCATGGATCAAGGACCAATCAGTAGTTAATGTCATCATTGTAATTGATATTTCCGTTGTAATTCTCTTCCAATATAAAGGGGCTATGAAATGAAATGAGTAGATCAATTTCAATTGTCATTTTACTTTTACAAATAACAATAACAATAACAATAACAATAACAATAACAATAACAATTACAATAATAATAATAATAATAATAATAATAACAATAATAATAATAATAATAATAATAATAATAATAATAATAATAATAATAATAATAATAATATTAATTTAGTCCATATGAATAATGAGGTCATGTTAAAAAATGTCAGTTTTTAATTTTTTTGATTCCGATTATGCCCCTAAGGTAATAAAGCTTTATAACCTTTTTTTTTTTTTTTTTTTAAACTAGCAAGGATTAGGCGATATTAGTTTCTCTGAAGCAGTCTGTAAGGGGAGACTAGCACCCACACAACCCCGAAGGGGACCGCAACAACTGGGAGCCCACCGCCCGTCCCTTGCCAGGAATTTATTAAAATGAACAAAGATACAAACATGGGAGGGGGACTAGACCAAAGCCTGGATGGATAGACAGACCCCACACAGTACAAATAAGAACATAACAATTAAGAAACCAAGACCTAATAGTGTAACAGAACAAATAAATAAGAACAAGCCTGCACTAAGAGAAGCGAAAAGTAACTCTAGAAGCCAAGTCTCTAGCATACTCTAAGAGAAAGGATGTAGGGAGTTTCCTCCACCAAACTGCCCCCATATTCAAAGCACCATAGCGAGCAAATTTATCTGCCAATGCATTTCCTTCTCTGAATATATGTGATATCCGAAAGGTAAAATGGCTAATCTTGTATAAACAGTTCATCCAAGGGATACGCCATCTCCAAGGAATCAGATCAAGTTTATTGAAGTAATGCACCACCAAAGCAGAATCAGTTTCCAACTAAACATGAGTCCAACGTCTAACCATTGCCACCTCAACTGCTTCAATAACTGCTAGAACCTCAGCATCAATAGCACTTGGGACAGCACATTATAAGAAAATCCTCCCAGGAAGAGACCATCTGAATCCCTAAATACTCCGCCAAAGCCAGCTCTAGCAGGATCTGAAAAAGACCCATCTGTGTTCGCCTTGATCCAACCCGGAGGCGGAGACTCCCAAACCATAGGGGTAAACTTTGGGGCCCGCGCTCTAAGTGGAGAAACTCCCAGCAAAGAATAAACCGGGAAGCAGTACCAATACGACCACAAGGAGCAAAGTAGCACATCGCCGATTCCTTAAAAGAATTAATGAAGAACTGTTTAAATCTCCGGAATTCAAAAACCCTACCATCAAACCTTATTTTGTTCCGTTCAGTCCAAATGCACCAAAATATATTGCAAACTGCTAGCCTCCATAATAATTTAGAAGCCACCGGTAATTGGTTCATCATATTCGAATCAAAAATTCCCTGTAAGGTTAATCCAACTGAGCGCTGCAGTCGAAATATATCAAACAACCATGTCCACAACTCCCCAAGCGAAGGACAGTTAAGAAATAGGTGAGAGACCGATTCCACATTATAGCAGCAAAAAGAACATTGGGAGCAAAGGATCTTACCTCTTCTCTGCAGTACCTCGTCAACCATGATCTTAAGATGGAAAACCTTCCAACATACAATGCTTTTCCTGGGCTGCACTGCTTTGTGCCAAATAGCCTTACCCCACTCAAGTGATGTACTAGGACCAGTGAGAAAAGAATAAGCTGCTGCCGTATTCAAGGATCCGGCAGAGGTAGTAGGCCAAAGGACAGTGTCATCCATGTCAATAGCTGGAATTTCAGTCTTTAGAATGTCTTCTGAAACTTCTGGAAAATTCTCAAGGAACTCATTTGGCAGAACCCAACGTTTCTGCACAATATAGTCACAAACGCGGTCACGAAGATAAGGCCAGAAAGAAGGATTGATATTCAAGCTATCTACCAATGAACCTCCAAGCTAATTGTCTTTCCAGAAATGGATGCTCCTGCCATCACCCACTTGCCATCTCAGGTTAAAAACCAGAGTTGGCCACAACTTCTTCAAGCCGGTCCAAATAGATGATCTTTGATAATAAGAGAACGTGTCTAAATTCTTCTTTAAGAATCTATCCCGCAGAAATATCGAAGAATCGGAAGAACCTGTCACCATATCCCAGCATCTCCGAAGAAGAAGAGCTCTGTTCAAAGTGAAAATATTTTTTAATCCAAGCCCTCCACAATCCTTAGGCAGACAACAGTTCTTCCAAGAAATCAAAGCAGCTCCCTTTCTAAGAGGGTCCCCAGACCAATAAAAGTTGCGCATCCAAAACTGAACTTTTTTGAGCAAAGCACGTGGCCAATGGTAAACATTAAAGCTATAAACAAATAGACTTTGGATGACCGAAGAAATAAGTTGTAGACGCGCTGCCTGTGAAAGCTGCATGCCCTTCCAAGCACTCAATTTGCATCTTGCCCGGTCTGCGATGGCCCTGAAATATGATGCCCTGGGACTCCCAAAAAATATCGGAACCCCAAAGTAATTGAAAGGCACAATACCTTCTCTGATGCCAAGAATACGTTTAATCACTGACGCCCTGGGTCTGGCATGCCTTCCCAAATAAACAGATGATTTGGCTTTATTAACCACCTGACCTGAGTTCGCTACATATTCCTGAAGAAATTTGTTCAGCGACCGTAACCCTCTAGAATTCCCTTGCATGAATATCATCACATCATTTGCATACAGGACATTAGAAGGAGGATGAAGCTTTTTAGGAGCAGCAATACACCTAATTTTACCCCTGCTAACTAGTCTGGATAAGCCCCTGCTGAGAACATCTTCTGCAAGGCAAAAGAGCAGAGGGGATAGTGGGTCTCCTTGCCGAACTCCTCTAGAACAACTGAAGAATCCACAAGGAGTCCCATTCACTGACACAGAAAGTTTAGCTGAAAGAAGGATGTTGTGAATCCAATTCACGAAGGTAGAGAAAAAGCCGAAGGATCTCAGAACCCTGAGTAAAAACTTCCAATCTAAGGTATCAAAAGCCTTACTGATATCCAGTTTAATAGCAACATTGCCCCCTTCACACTTCCTGTCCAATAAGTTCATACACTCCGATGTCAAAATGATGGAATCAGCAATAGATCTTCCCTTGATAAATGCACTCAGGCTTGGTGACACAATTCTCATAGCCACTGGGCTTAATTGGTCAGCAAGGATTTTAGTGATCACCTTAAAGACAAAGTTTGCGAGAGCCAGAGGTCTAAAGTCAGTAAGCCCCTCTGCATCCTCTTTCTTTGGAATCAAATAATAAGACTGGAGTTAAAATTTGGTGCAATACAACCCGAAGCAAAGAAAGATTGAACCGCTGCAATCACATCAGTAGCAACCACACCCCAACAACGTTGAAAGAAACATCCTCCAAACCCATCTGGCCCTGGGGCACTAAAACCATCCATCTTCAAGACCGATTCTGCAATTTCCTCGGAACTAGGGATAGCAGTAAGTGAAGAGTTCTCCTCCAAAGTGATAACATTGGAAATCACCCTTTCCACTAGACCCGTATCAACAATGTTAGGGTCCTTAGTGAAAGCATCAGTGTAATGCTGAACCACATGGCTCTCAATTAAATCCGGGTCCTGAAGTAACACATTTCCAACCCTAATAGACACCAAAGGCTTTTGTAATCTCCGTACTTTGATCATGTTATGGAGAAAGGAGGTATTCCGTATACGCATTTTTATGCTTATAATTATATCTAAAACACTAGAAATAAGCTAAGAGTTTTTTATTGGAACCTCCAAATTTACTCACTTGACCTCTATGCTTTTTACACCTCTTATCAAATTTTCAAATACTAAATTTACTCACTAAACCTCACTAAACTTCCTCAAATAACCTCACTATAGAATTTTCAAACAAATTATTATCTTTAAAATAAAAAATTTGGTCATTTCAATGATTTAATCACTCTATAAATCTTAACTAAATATACTTTTCTTAATCAAACTTGAGTTTTAAAAATTAATGTCCAATCAATAAGAAAATGCCATGAACTATTATGTTTTTTTTTATCTATTTTAGCTGTGCAAAAAAAAAAAAATCATTCATTTTTTAATGTTTTTTTTTCTGTATTTTTTGTACCACATGATTAATTATTTATATTTATTTTTTATTTTTTTATTTTTAGCAAATATGATGGATTGACTTAGATTTAGGTCATAAATCATAACAGGATTTATTTTGTTTTCCCTCACCAATATGCGTTCAACATATATATCATACATTTTTATGTCACATGATTTTAATCATATTTTAACTCCTATTATATTATATATTATATATTATATATACATATATGAATGCTTTAATGAGTATGTAGTGAAATTGGAAAATGAAAATAGATAAGGAAAATAATAAGGAATACAATCTAATATTATTGAATTGGAAAGTCTACATAAAATAAATAAATATTTTTTTGGTATAATTATTGTCCTTAATAGTCATTTTATAATAGGTTATATATGTCATTTAATAATTCATAATAGAGTGAGGTCAAGTGAGCAGATTTGGAGGTCCCAATAGAAGCTCTCATAAGCTAATCCCTAAGTCAATTAATATGTAATTTGTTAAAGGAAAAGCACATTATGTGCCTTCTTCAAAGCTACTGACGAGGAGGGAATCAAGGAATTACAATCACAGCTCAATCAGCATTTAGTATCATTAATGTAATCGATATTTCCATTGTAATTCTATCCCTATATAAAGGGACCATGAAATGAAATGAGTAGACCAATTCCAATTGCATTTTACTTTTACACGTTATCAGCACGCTCAGAGTCAATAGCCAATTTCTAGTTTCTTTCTTCTTCCAGTCGGAAAAAAAAACCCCAAACCCTAGAAGAGGAAAAAAAAACTCTCTTCCTTTCCTTTCTGCCGCAACCCAAAAAAAAAAAAAATATTAGCCACTTCTCCAGCGGCCCTTCCCTCCTGACCCAGCCCCGGCCTCTAGCAACCTCGGCTCTCCCTTTCGCACCTGCGCGACTTGCACCCAGCCCGCGCTGCAGATCCCGCCTCTCAGCCACGCACTCTTGGCCCGTGCACGCCTCCCCGCCTGCCTGCAACGTGCGTTCGGCCTTGTGCCTTGTAGCAAACGGGCCTCAGCCTTGCCCTGCGCCTTGCAGCCTCCCACAGCAGGCCAGATCAACACCCAGCCTCGCCTTTCATCCCAACTGCAGCCTGCCTGCAGCGGTACACGACCTCAGCACCTGCAAGAAACAACCAAAGGAAGAAGAAGAAGACGCAGAAGAAGAAGGAAAGAGAAAGAAAAAAAAAAAAAAGCCTTGAGGCCCGCAGAAAAAAAAACAGTGAAAAAAAAAAGAATAACTCGGCCCAAAAAAAAAACCTGTGACCCGGTCCACAAAAGAAAAACTGCGGGCCAAACAAAAAAAGAAAAAAGAAAAAGAAAGAACAGGCCGTGCGGCCCAGACAAAGAAAAAGAAAATCAGGCCTCTGCGGCCCAGAACAGAGGAAAAAAAAACGGGCCTGCAGCCCAGAGAAAAAAAAGAAGAAAAAAAAAACAAGGCCTCGTGGCCCACTGCTAATAAGAGAAAGGAAGAAGTCCAATTTTTTCTCAAGCCCGAAAACATCGTTACGCACGCCTGCATCAACACGCGCGTGCGCTAGGATTGTTTTATTTTCTCCAAACCAAGTATGTTCTCTTTTATTTATTTAATTTCATATTATGGTATAATTAATTGTTTATAATTAGAACTTTTGAGCATGTTTAATTAGATAATATTGATTTATTTTTTTTCATGCCTTGTTATTTATGTTTAAGCATGCTTTATATTTTCTTGCTTATGTTTTTATTTTGAAATCTTAAGCATGTTTTGTGATTTTATGCATGATATATTCTTGCTATGATTATGTGTAATATATAATTTGTTGTATATTTGTGAAATTTGAGCATGCCATGTAGTTTATTTTTATATGCTATATGTAAATGTGCTATGATTATTTTTATAATGCAACATATCAATTCCGTTTTGCCATGATAATGAAAATTCATGCGCATTATCCATACACACTTACTGTGATAAAGCATTTTCACATAGCATCGAAAGAAAAAAATGTGACCATTACGAATCTTGGTCTTGAAATCTAATTCACATTTTTGGAAATAATTTACATGGATGTCTTTATGACTGCGTAATTTATATCTTCTCTCTTGTTTATGTAAATGGCTGATCCAACTCGACTTGAATTTGACATCTTGGACTCAGAAGGACTTGAGTACCACAGTTGGATTTCCGATTTAGAAACTGCCTTTGTGGCAAAACTACACTGCCACCATTACCAACCCCAAAGATGATGAACCATCTAATAAGGTGAAAGCAAATGCCTTAATGTTTCTGAGGCGACATATTGATCCTAGCCTACGCTGGGAGTACCTTCAGTTGAAGACACCCAAAGAATTGTGGGATGCCCTTAAGGGAGGTTTGGGAACATTCATGACATTTTGCTCCCAGAACTGGCCGTTCAGTGGAATGGAATCCGCTTGCTTGACTACAAAAGGGTCAATGACTTCAACAATGACATGTTGCGCCTAAAGGCACGTCTCAATTTCTATGGAAGGGAAATCACAGAAGATGATATGATCTACAAGACTCTTTCCACCTTTCCTACTTCAGCATTTATACTAGCGGACCAGTATAGGCTGGAGTATGACAACAAAAGAATCACAGCTTTCAATAAGCTGATCAGCCTACTGCAAGTGGCTGAGAGACATAATGAGGTTCTCTTGAACAACAATGCCAGGCCCACTGGGCAAAGAAAATTCCTGAGGCTAATTATGGAAAAATGAAAGGTGGAAAGAACTCCAATGCAAGGGGGTTTAGACGTGCTGATCCATACCCAAGTGGCAACAATGCACCACGTGGAAAGGGACATGGGGATCGTGGAAAAAAGATGCAAAAGGAAAGAGTTGACAATGAACCATGCTATAGGTGTGGATTCATTGGGCATTGGTACACGTTAATGCTTAAAGTTTAGCGGTTGCTAAACCTTTGTTAACGCTGATCCGATGGGCAGACTGCTACCTGTGATACTCAGAGTTTCCTCTACTTGTGAAATGAAATACAGAGGGGGTCAGAGGGAGACCGCGCTGGGCGGTCTTCACTTCTCCGATGCCTAAGTTAGTCAATGTATTTGTGTTGACAAAGTAACAGTAGGTAAGTATTACTTGCGTAGTTAATGAGGAGAGAGGAGATGACCTTTTATAGGTGAGGAGGGAACTGATCTTCTCCATGCTTTCGATGTGGGACTGATGTGCTTTAGTCCCTAGCTTCTGAAGCTACTGATGCTAACTTGGCGCGGCGCGTCAGCCGTGATCTGGGGCGAGCCGGGGCTCAGGCGGTAGCCTGTTTGGCTGTGCTTTCGTAGGTCACACAGTTGGCGGTAGTTGGTACCGCTGGCAGTATCATGAGTATGGCTCATTATAGCTAATTATGCTTGCAAATGCTCATGTAAGTACAAGTCCCCCAAGTTCCCAGTCAAGGAGGGCAATCTTGGTTGGGGAGTTGCATAGCAGTTCGAAGCGTTACTTCTGCTAGTCTTGCAAGAGCATAATTAGCGTCAGTGCGTTGTCAACCATGGACTTACTGAGCAAACACTTTGTACCCTTTCGGGTGGGCCCTTGCTAGGTCCCCCAGGGAGTCCCCCCTACCCGGCTAAGATAGACCTCTGTTTGGCTGGTGTATTGTTTGCTGAGGGGAGCTGCGCGGAGCAGAGGGTGTTAGGTAGCGAATCCAATCTTTGATACCCAAGTGGCGGGGGTCAACATGCCTGGTCAGGGCCTTCGAAGACTGTTGACGCATCTCCCTACTTGTCCCGGAAGACCATGTTTTGACTGCAACACCGCGTTGCGGTCGTTGTCAAAGTGAGGCATTGCCTCGGGAATTGCCTCTGGCGGAATTCCCTCCGTTGATGATAAATGGCCAGAAATGTCGCGAGGACTTGTCTGGCGGCAGCCTGGTGCATGGCTTTGCGGTCAGCGGTGACGGTCTTCCCAGGTTTTGAGGGACAAGTTCCGCTAGCGGAGTTGCGTTTAGCGGCGATTATCTTGTTTGCAAGATGGAAAGAGAGAAATTCCGCTAGCGGAGTTGCGCTTAGCGGAGACTATCTCGCTTGCAAGATGGAAAGAGAGAAGTTCCGCTAGTGGAGTTGCGCTTAGCAGAGACTATCTCGCTTGCAAGATGGATAGAGAGAAGTTGCGCTTAGCGGAGACTATCTCGCTTGCAAGATGAAAAGAGAGAAGTTCCGCTAGCGGAGTTGCGCTTAGCGGAGACTTTCTCGCTTGCAACATGAAAAGAGAGAAGTTCCGCTAGCGGAGTTGAGCTTAGCGGAGACTATCTCGCTTGCAAGATGAAAAGGGAGAAGTTCCGCTAGCGGAGACTATCTCGCCGAGTGTTCCAATGACTGTCGATTTTCTTTTTCAATGGTTACCTTGGACAGACGCTTCGTGTGATGGTGCCCGACACATGGCCTACATGTATTGGATTATCGTGTGCGATAACGTCTCTTCAGCACGCCCATCACCTCGTCATTAATACGAGTAATTATTGATTTTGTAACCGAGGCGTTGCCTCGGTTAATCCGAAGAGTAAGTGCGCTTGTGGGGCACGTGTACGGTTGTTATGCAATGTGGTTTTTCAGCGGACAGCCTAGATTAATTTGATGTTGACATAAAAGAGAGGGAAAACCTGGAGGTTTGTCACTTTGTACTTTTTACCTAGTATCATCGTCTTCAAGCTTCGCCTTGAGTTCCGAGCAGAAGATTGCTATGATTCCGTGAGGTTATCTGCCTTTGAAGTATGGTCATCTGTAGTGAAGACAGGCGACTTCGATCTTACCAAAGCTTTCATCTTTGAGGTTAGTATCTTGAATCTCATCCCTGTTCCATTGGATTTTTGTGTTTGCTTCTGTCAGTTTTTTGGGTTTTCGATTTGGGGTGCTCTTGAAAGAAACTTAGTATCTACCCAACAAATTACATTTGAAGAGCTAAAATAAGATGATATAGAATCAACAATTAATAAAGCTAGCAGACAATTTGATCTTATCCAAATCACTCTCTATTTGTGAATTAGCAGGCTGAAAACAATAAATCTCTCACCTCTTCTCATTTTAATTATTATGTTTCCTGGGATCATAACAATAAGTCAAAAATTCTAGTACAATAACTTAAATTGATCTTCCATAAACCAAATATAATATTTTCCTTAATGACAGATTTATTTTCAGCAAAAAGAAAGGAATTTTAGATCATCTCCCCTGGAATTTTTGGTGGGAAAATATAAATTGACGAAAATACCCATAGCAAAAAGCTACATAACACTTGAGTTAACGGTGTTATTAACAGCGTGTATGAATCTTATGCATAAATAATAAGTTGAGGTATCAAAGTGATATATTTAGAAAATGAGGTACCAAAGCGTAGAATGACTTTAAATTGGGGTACTGTTTGTGACTTTTTCCCTTGGATCCCAAACCCCTAAAAATTTAAAGGGTTAAATACTGTTTACTCCCTGAACTTTCAGGGAAAAAACAATTCAATCCCTGCCTTTTCAATTTCACACATTTACTCCCTCATCTCTCAATTTTGGACTAATAGGTCCAATTTGTTATTCTCCGACCAAAAATGTCTATTCTACCCTCAAATTTTTTAATTAATTAATTAATTTGTTGTGAAAAGATTTTTTCTCTTTGTTTTGTTTTGTTTTTTTTTTCTTTTTTGATTGGACAGATGAAGAGAGTTTTGTGTTTCGGATTGATTTGGTCGCTTTAGAAATTTTGATGTTGAAGGAGAAGAGAGGTGGAAGAAAAAGAGATAAACAGAAAAGGAAAAAAAAAGATAAAAAAAATAAATTAAGAAAAAAAAAAAGATGAATTGAGAGTATAATAAACATTTTAATAGAGTTTTTTGACGGAATGGACCTATTGGTTCAAAATTGAGAGATGGAGGGAGTAAACGTGTGAAATTGAAAAGGCAGGGACTGAACTGTTTTTTCATTGAAAGTTCAGGGAGTAAATAATATTTAACCCAAATTTAAAAGACAAAAGGCCTAAAATTTCTAGTATTAAGTAATCTTAAACTTATGCATATATTCATTTTCTTAGTACATTCCAATCTCTTCTTGGGAAAAAATCCCAGGAGGACTCATCATATAATTAGTCTGGGAATCCTGAAGTCAGCAAAACTAGAAGGAGGGTGGCTGAAGGTACAAGCTGGAGAGACGCAGAGCAATGAGTAAGCTTTAACTCATATTTTCATCTCTTAAAACAAAACTTATATATTTACAGGCGTGACGAAAGAGGGTGTATTTTGCTTTAAAAGTAGAGGAACTATGTTAAATTTTGATCAGCTTTACTTCCTGGTCTTTTTCTTGCCTTTCTAGCTGTAGTTCTTGTTCCCAACTTTTGGTGATATCAACAAAGGCCAAGTAGTTCGGTTTCATTCATTCCTTTTTTTTCTGATTCTGTACAGAATGAGGTTTTCCTTGAGGTACAATTCTATAATTGTGATGTTTTCTTCTTCGTCTTCTTCTTGGTCAAGGTGCCTTATGTCCTTTTTTCAACCTTCTAATTAGAACATTAATTTGCATCATATATAAATTCATCACAAGAAAATGAAATACAATGTAAATTTATAATTTTTATTGAGGGACCCTTGTGATCGATCATATCTTAGCTAGCTTCAATATGATAGCTATTGGTGTCCAAGTACTCTTACACATGCAAAAGAATTAATCAAAATTATGTGGTAACTAGATATACAGAAAATGATCCACCAGTATTTGGTTTACTTTTGTAAGTAGTTGCTGAGTTAGATTCACAAAGGCCCCAGAATTGTATACTTGTAATAATAGTAAAATATGATACAAAAAATGAGGTGGAACTTTCGAGTCAGTAAAGGATGTATCAGAAACATATACTGTACAGATTAAAGAAGTTTCTAACTGTAAGTTGCAACTTGTAACGTGCTTACATAGAGGAATTCTTATAGTCATAAGGAACTAGTCAGAACTTGGATGTACAGTTCTTGCAGTTCTACAAAATTACTATGTGTCAAGAACAACTAAAATTCAGTTTTCTACAAACTTATCATGATTTTGGTTACTAGCTATTGGAAAGAAGCAGTCCTCAACTTGATTTTATCATGTGTGACAGATTTCCGGCTTGAATTTCAGACAGAATGGCTCCAGCAAAACTTTCCCTGCTTGTATGAGCACATCAGCATAGTTATGCAACTTAGTTTCCTTGGCATCTTAGTACTGCATTTTTTACAAAAAATCATGGGTCAAATATGCAAACAAAGAACTACGTTCACAGACCAAAGCACGGAGAACAATGGCACTGGCATTGGCACGCAATTCAGTACCCTTTACAAGACTACAATAGCTTGTTGCCTTTTACTGATGGGTACTCATTTCATAGTGGTGCTGTTGCTGGTAAATGGAAGTTTTACATACTGCAATCATAAAGTTCCCACATTTTCATCAGAGGGCATGCAAGTGGTATCATGGGCACTATCATCAGTTGCAGTATACCGGCTTGTGAATATCAAGTCTATCAAGTTCCCTTGGCTATTAAGAGCATGGTGGCTTTGCAGCTTTATCTTGTCCATCATCTCTGTGGCTGTTGATACATATTTCCAAATCACATACCATGGCCAGCTTCGATTACAAGATTATTCTGACTTCCTGAGTCTCCTTGCATCCACCTGCCTGTTTGGTATTTCAATACAAGGGAAGACAGGACTAACCTCTACCGTCCCAGATAGCATCACCGAACCACTTCTCAGTGGAAAAGGTGATAAACATACAGAAGGAAGACAACAATCTCCATATGGAAAAGCTACTCTTCTCCAACTCATCACATTCTCTTGGCTCAACCCCTTGTTTTCTCTTGGAATCAAGAAACCCCTAGACCAGGAAGAAGTCCCAGCTCTTGACATCAAAGACTCAGCTGAATATCTGTCTCACTCATATGATGAGAGACTAAAACATGTTAAGGAGAGAGATGGAACCACAAACCCAGAAATCTACAAGACAATTTATTTATTTATCAGGAAGAAAGCAGCAATTAATGCTATGTTTGCTGCATTATATGCTGTAGCATCATATGTTGGACCATATCTCATTAATGACTTCGTAAACTTTTTGACAGAGAAGAAAACTCGAAGCTCAGGGAGTGGCTACATTCTTGCAGTTGCCTTTCTAGGAGCCAAGATGGTTGAAACGATTGCACAGAGGCAATGGATATTTGGGGCAAGACAGCTAGGCCTTCGCCTTAGAGCTGCTCTGATATCTCAAATTTTCAAGAAAGGCTTACATCTATCAAGCCAATCCCACCAAAGCCACAACAGCGGAGAGGTCATCAACTATATGAGTGTAGATATCCAAAGAATCACAGACTTCATTTGGTACTTAAACATAATATGGATGATGCCTATTCAAATTTCCTTGGCAATCTATATCCTTCACACGAATCTAGGCATGGGTTCCTTCGGCGCATTAGTAGCAACTTTTGGAGTACTGCTTTGCAATATCCCAATGACTAATCTTCAGAAAAGATACCAGTCTAGGATCATGGAAGCCAAGGACAACAGGATGAAAGCCACTACAGAGATTCTTCGAAGCATGAAGACCATCAAACTTCAGGCATGGGACAGTCAATTCCTTCACAAGTTAGAAAGCTTGAGGAAAATAGAGTACGACTGGCTATGGAAGTCACTAAGACTGTTTGCAATTGGCTCTACTGTCTTTTGGGAGCACCCTCATTTATCTCAGTGGTGACTTTCTGGGCTTGTATGCTGATGGGTATAGACCTCACAGCAGGGAGAGTTTTATCAGCATTAGCCACCTTCAGAATGTTACAAGATCCTATATTTAATCTACCTGATGTCCTCAACGTGATTGCACAGGGAAAAGTTTCCGCAGATAGAGTAGCTTCATATCTCATGGAAGAAGAAATTCAGCAGGATGCCATTGAGCATATTCCAAAAGATCAGATGGAAAACTCCATTGAAATAGAAAATGGAAAATTTGGCTGGAATATTGAGTCAAGCAGCACAACTCTTGATGGAATCCACTTAAAAGTGAGGAGGGGTATGAAAGTGGCAATTTGTGGGGCTGTAGGATCAGGGAAGTCTAGCCTTCTCTCATGCATACTTGGAGAAATTCAAAAGTTGTCAGGGACAGTGAAATCAGCGGTACAAAGGCTTATGTTCCTCAATCTCCATGGATTTTGACAGGAAATATCAGGGAGAATATCCTGTTCGGAAATGCATTCGACAAGGTCAAGTATGACAAAACCGTTAAAGCATGTGCATTGGAAAAGGATCTTGAGCTGTTCTCCTCTGGAGATCTAACAGAAATAGGAGAAAGAGGAATTAATATGAGCGGAGGACAGAAACAAAGGATACAAATTGCTCGTGCAGTTTACCAGGATGCTGATATATATCTACTAGATGACCCTTTCAGTGCTGTTGATGCTCACACAGGCACTCAACTCTTTGAGGTTAGTCCACCTGGACTTCCTGTGTTAGAAATGATATTATGATGATCATCTTTAAAGTAGATACTATTATCAAGTATCTCCTACTTTCAAGCATCATCAATTTAATTTTGAAATTTATTATGGTTTTTATACCTTGCAGGACTGCATGATGGGAATTCTCAAAGAGAAGACCACACTTTATGTCACCCACCAAGTTGAGTTTCTCCCAGCAGCCGACTTAATTCTGGTAAGCAAGTCACAGATAAATTTTCCCTGCATTTACTTTATTACCTAGTCATTTATAAAGTAGAGAATTATGGAGAGTATACAAAACTTAATGTCAGTGACTGGAAGGCTATACTTGTTACTGTAAGAGAAGCCTATATTCTGATTAGAAGACTACTAGCAATATTAGGAAACTCTAGTCAGGATCCCAGTGAAAATTATATATGATATATTTTTTTTTTTGCGAAAAGAAAATTATATAAGTTTATACATGTATACTTTGTGGTCAAGTCACCTTAGGAGTTGCAAATTCTAAGAATCTACCATGACTCTTAGAGTTGTGGAATCTGTATCAAACTAGAACTAACATGGTTTTTTTTTTTCTTATAGGTGATGCAAGATGGAAAAATTGCACAAGCTGGAAGCTTTGAAGAGCTTCTAAAACAAAATATAGGCTTTGAAGTTTTGGTTGGTGCTCATAGCCGAGCTCTAGAGTCAATCCTAACAGTAGAAAATAGCAGCAGAACTACTCAAACTCCAACATCTGACAATGAATCCTCTACAGATTCCACATCAAATGCTAAACTTCCACAGACACGACAGAAATCAGAGCATAATCTCTCTATAGAGATTACTGAAAAAGAAGGAAAATTGGTTCAAGATGAAGAGAGAGAGAAAGGAGTCATTGGAAAAGAAGTTTACTGGTCTTATTTGACAACTGTGAAAGCTGGTATGCTAGTTCCAGTCATAATCTTGGCACAGTCATCATTCCAAGTACTGCAGGTAGCTAGTAACTATTGGATGGCATGGCTTCACCTCCTACAATTGAGACGGAGCCAAAATTTGGGATTAAGTTCATATTACTTACTTATATACTACTCGCTATTGGAAGTTCACTTTGTGTGCTATTGCGAGCATCACTAATAGCAGTAGCAGGACTTGCAACAGCACAAAGTTCTTCACAAATATGCTACATAGCATACTCCGAGCACCAATGGCATTTTTCGATTCAACCCCAACTGGAAGAATCTTAAACCGAGTAAGTTATTCAGTTCACATTACTCTAGAGGCACCAGTAACAACAAAACTAATTATTCATTGTACACAGACTCTGACTGTACTTCTGAACAAAAAGTAAGACTCTGATAGTACTAATCAGATGTCATTGAAATAGTAACTGGAGGAAGCAGACTGACGAAGCAAACAGAAAAATACTTCATTAGTCAACAAATAGAAATATAACTGTCTGAGTAGTCTGATAGTACCAAAAACACTATATACAGGTCTTGACATCTTACATCCATGATTTATAATATGAGTTGAGTGGTACTGGATTGTTTTAGATTCTTTAATCATATGTGTGTATGAGTGCATGTGTGCGTGCATGCGTGCGAGCGTGTTTTACAAAAAGTAAAAGCGCCCTTTATTTTATTTTGCAGGCATCTACTGATCAAAGTGTGTTAGATTTGGAAATGGCAATCAAATTAGGTTGGTGCGCTCTCTCTATAATACAGATTTTAGGGACCATTGCAGTGATGTCACAAGTAGCATGGGAAGTATTCATCGTATTCATTCCGGTAACTGCAGTCTGCATATGGTATCAGGTAAGGGCTTCTATCTCCTTTCAGCCTATAAGCAATCTACAGAAGATTACTAAATTCTCTTGGCAAAGCCGAAAACTCAAAGATAATGAAAAGCTTGACTTGTATAAAACTTAAATAATTAATTTTTCAATCCTCAGTCATGATGAACATGTAATACTACTAAACACATGATATCAGAAAAATAAACTAGTTTGAAATGCACCAAAAAATCATGATATGAAAGGAAACTATGTTGTCTACCATTGTATGTGTGTGCGTGACTGTGTGTATATATCTATCACTCTAGATGAATGCGATTGCTCTCAATTATTGACTTGAGATATAATGATGATTACTTCAGCAATATTACATACCAACAGCAAGAGAACTGGCGCGGCTATCAGGCATACAAAGGGCTCCGATCCTCCATCACTTTGCAGAATCTCTGGCAGGAGCGGCAACAATCCGTGCTTTTGATCAACAGGAACGCTTTAGTAATGCAAACCTCAGTCTTATTGACAACCACTCAAGGCCATGGTTTCATAATGTGTCAGCAATGGAATGGCTTTCTTTCAGACTAAATCTACTCTCAAACTTTGTGTTTGGCTTCTCATTAGTTCTATTGGTGACTCTACCTGAAGGAGTTATTAATCCAAGTGAGTATCAACATCATTCACAGAAACTAAACACGTACCATCATGATCTTGAAGGTGGAAGCGGTAAATAATCATTTGTTTTGCACCAAGGAGAACTAATTTTTCTAGGAAAAATCATGGAGCAGACATCAGAAATTCAGAATGTATCTCATTCATATGACCCTGTGCTGTGCACCTCACTCTTTCTTAATGAGAAAAACTAAGTTGCTTTGGATAAAATAAACTTTTGAGTCATAAACATAACAGATATTCAGAACTGGTTTGTTTTCTTTTGTTCCCACAGGCATTGCAGGGTTGGCGGTAACATATGGAATAAATCTGAATGTTTTGCAAGCTTCAATTATATGGAACATATGCAATGCAGAAAATAAGATGATCTCAGTTGAAAGAATTCTGCAGTACTCAAATCTAACAAGTGAAGCACCTCTTGTAATTGAAGAATACAAGCCACCAATCAACTGGCCACAAGTTGGAACAATTTGTTTCAAAAATCTGCAGGTAAGTCTGATAGAAAAGTTTGAATAGTAGGCAGTTCAACAATAAACACCAAATGATCAGACATGTGGAAGGTCTTTAACTCATACTGCACACAGACAATATTGCATCAAACAGCATTTGTTGCTTTACTCTTGGTTTATGCCCTAATTAATAAACAGTGTCTTAGACTCATCATACATGCATTTGACTGCCTTGCAGATTCGTTATGCTGAACATCTCCCATCTGTTCTGAAAAACATTAACTGTACATTTCCGGGAAAAAACAAAGTTGGTGTTGTAGGAAGAACAGGAAGTGGGAAATCAACCCTCATACAGGCTCTTTTCAGGATAGTTGAACCTAGAGAAGGAAGCATTTTAATTGATGATCTAGACATTTGCAAAATTGGCCTTCATGACTTAAGATCAAGACTCAGCATCATTCCACAAGAACCAACAATGTTTGAAGGAACAGTTAGAGGAAACCTCGACCCACTAGAGCAATACTCTGACAGTGATGTTTGGGAGGTAATTATTCTTATCTAATAAGCAGGACTTGTTGTATGGAATTTTGAGTGTTGGAGAAATACTTTTATTAGTTCTATACCTATTCTTGGTAAAATAATCTAACCGCATTCAAGGGGTAATGAGCTAAACCATGTGACAAACACACATTCATTCCTTCAACGAGCAACAAAATCATCAGTTATGCTAGTGTCATTTTCTATTGAAACTAAATTTCCAAATTTTCAGGCTTTAGATAAATGTCAGCTAGGTGATCTAGTGCGTGCAAAGGAAGAGAAATTGGAAGCCTCAGGTCAGAAACATTAATTTAGACTGTTATATTGAAATGATGGTCTTTTTGCAATACAGCGGCTAAAAATTGTATGACTATGACAGTGACGGAAAATGGAGAAAACTGGAGTGCGGGTCAAAGACAGTTACTTTGCCTTGGAAGAGCATTGCTTAAGAAAAGCAGAATTCTGGTATTGGATGAAGCAACAGCATCAATTGATTCTGCAACTGATGGGGTGATACAGAAGATCATCAGCCAAGAATTCAAAGACCGAACAGTTGTCACAGTAGCTCATAGAATCCACACAGTTATAGACAGTGATCTCGTTTTGGTGCTCAGTGACGGTAAGTATAAACATGCACAAAGACACACATATGCAAGCATGCTTCTATGGCAACATCAGAAACCATATACATGCATTACATTAGAGGACTCATGCACATGATTTTGTGCAAACAGGAAGGATTGCAGAATACGACACACCAGCAAAGCTACTAGAGAGAGAAGATTCTTTATTTTCTAAACTCATAAAGGAGTACTCAATGAGATCCCAGAGCTTCAACAGGTCAGCAAATCTACAAAATTAGTCTTGACTCGAGTTGTTTGAGAGATTAACAGGGATTGTAACCATAATGAACCATGAAATATATGAACACAGGTGACTGCATTGATTGGACCCCGATGGAAGTAGTAGCAGTTATAGTTCTTTCTGCAATGAAACTAGAAGCACGTTCAACATCAACGTCCAATTCCAACATCTCTACCAGTACGTAAGTAGCCGAACACTCACCAATAGAAGAATTCCAAGAACCTTCTTGCAAATTATCCGCATCAAATTGCGTAAGGAATGTGATGAATTCCAAACCCAAAACGTTTGAAAAACCATCGTGACAGAAGTACTAGTTGTTGGTGTATTGAACATTTATTGTTGGTGCACAATTGATAATTGAGTACTTGATGCAATCCTTTTTTGAAGAGTACTTGATGCAATCCTTATTTACATGGAATACTTGTTTTCTGGAAAAGTAAACTGCACAGTAGAAATAAGATAAACTGCACAGTAGAAATAAGGTTTACCTCAGAATCTCATACAATGTCGACAATTTTCAGAATTCATTGGGTCCCAGCTTTGGGCGCGACGCGCATGTTTTCTTCCTCTTATATACTTGCACATTTACTTGTGGGAAATGATTTCCAAATATGTGTATTATTATTATTATTATTTTTTTTAAAGGGCTGGTGCAGCGGCCCTTACACCTTATCCATTAATGAAACCGTAGAATACATTGGGGGGCGGGACATAGTATCTTAACTCCGAATTGCAATAAGCATCAAGAGAACCACCCAAGATGATAACAGGCATCTCACCTAAGAATATGCATTCTAACATGCACCAAATATGTGTATTATAGAACGAAAGGAATTAGCATGGTAGTGGGTCTTATTTCAAAAATAGGAATTTATTCCTTAATAATTCGGAGTTTAAAACCTAATTCGGAATTCTTTTTTTTTTTAGAAGTAATCCGGGGTTCAAAAGGAGGTTCAAAGAAGTTTTATATAGGGAAAATGTCTATTACTTAATGCACACCCTCAATTACTTAATGCACATTCCCTATATATTTTTGTCATCAAATTTCCATCTATACCCCTTTTCATTAATTAATAAATAAAATAAAACAAAGAAGAATCCATAAAAATAAAATAAGAATTAAATGCTTTATATATCGAAATATTAATTAAATATTTTCTTATGGTTAAAAAATAATAATAATAATAAAAATAAAAACCCCTAAGCCACCCCCACCCTTACATATGTTGTGAGAATTGAACTCATAGCCTTTACAAGGTTGGAATTAAAACTTATGGGTTAAATTTTCTCCTCATCTTCATGATACAATCAACGTCTCTTCATGGGACTTCCACGACCTGCGGTGGTGTCTTCGTCATGGGACTTCTAGGACTAGTGGCGGTGTGGCTATGGCAGTTCTAAGTGGATCGTTGTGGCGACATGGCTTTGGTGGTCTGGGCGGAGTGGCTATGGAGGTTCTGGGCAGATTGTTCTAGCGGCGTGGCTTGGTGGTTCTGGGGAGTTCATTATGGTGGTTGCGACGGCTTAGATTAGGACAGCATGGTCGACGGCACTGCACCGAAACTATGCATGCGGCTATTGGTGTTGGTGATGGTGTTTGGGCTTGGGTCAACCCTAATCTACTGGGCCTTGAGCTAGGCCTCTTCTCTTGAGCTGCCCTCTTGGGCTTTTAATTTAGGATAGGGTGGTTTGCCCTATGTTTTTTAATTTATATAATTACAATAATTTCCTTGTATTAGGAAGCTAAGCATTTATGTGCACTCTATGTACCTCTAGTGCCTATGGGGTAGTACTAAAGGATTCTTGCTATGTCTACGTATTTGATTGTCTAATGAGTGAGTCTATATATATACCACTGTGGGTACTACCACTATCTTCTTGTCTAATGCGGAAGGGTATGTAATGGCCTATACTGACTTGTGATGAATATATTGACACCCGATTTGGGTTTGATTCAAAAAAAAAAATCAATGTATCTTCAAAATCATACTTCAACGTCGTCAATGACGGTTGAAATAATTGTAGTCCACATGAAGAATTAGCAAGTAACCAAATTGGTTGAAACATATTAAAAGAGACTATAAAACCATAAAATATATCTTGGATACATGAATACATCATCATCATCAATCACTTCGTTTGCAAAACAACCCTCATGACTCATTCTTTACCGATTTTAATATTGACCATGACCCCACACACACACTAGTCCATTACTCCAAACAAGAAGAAATTTGTTTCTTCACACACACATATTAGTCCATTACTCCAAACAAGAAGAAATTTGTTTCTTCTTGCACTCATTGTCATCCACAAGTTGGCCATCGAGTTTCAATCCATTATTATGAACATATAATGGTAGAAATCTTTCATCGTACCTAATTAAGGTGAGCTCATAATAATACATAACCTATAAATGAGATGTGATTAACCAATTTTATTAGTTATTATATGGACATTTAATCCATTTTAACTTCATAAACCTATGTGTTTAATAATATAACTAACCTTAACAATTAAAGGGCTTCAGGGGCACAAAAATGCATCTATTAAGGGTTGTCTTCATAGAAGTCACAATTAAAAGCAATAAACTACGAAGTGATGCTACCACGATTTTTGACACGTTTCTAAATAAAATTATTGTTTTTTTTTTTTTTTTTTTGACTTTGTCAAAGGGAACCCAAAGGCTTCCTAGGCCCAAGTTAAACTCATTCGGTGCATGTGAAATGCTCCAACTATGCATTGCAGCACAGTACCTGGCCACTTTGACAGCTTCGGGATTCGAACCTAGGTTGGGGAGCACACCCAACTAAGCAAGAACCACTAGGCCACTTGCAGTGGTTAATAAAATTATTGTTATACCCTTCTATCCCTAAACGTACACTATGTTGTTTCACTATTTAATGATGCCTCATTGCCACATTCTCTTACCAGCCATAATCTTTCAGATCTTATTTGCTTCGTTTCCACCTCTAAAACTTGTCAATTTTCCTTTCGTTCCTAGATCTGTCAACCTCTATCTATGCTTCCAATCTTAGTCTTCATGATCTAGCCTCTTACTGGATTCCGGCCATCAAAAAATTAGGTAAAAGAAAGGTTCAAGTGCTCTTCATTTATATTAAATTGCATTTTCAAAGTGTTACAATTCAAATTCATCTATATTAGTATCTGAATTTAGAGCTTGTATTTCTTAATATCAGGGGATTTATGTGTTTTAATGGATGTAATATTAGGGTTTTAAATCTTAACAAAAAATCATGTAGATCTCGATGTCCAAAAATCTCGATGTGTTTTAATGGATGTAATATTAGGGTTTTAAACCTTCTTATTGCATATCTTTAACAAAAAATCATGTAGATCTACCAGGTCCAATCTCGATCTAGTCAATTTTGGTCAAAAACAGGCAAAATTGCTGGATTTGCCAAGTATATGCTAAGTTTGCCGAAATTAGGCCAGATCTATATTGGATCTGGCCAGAGCTGTCATCAGTTCAACTTGTAAAAAAAAAAAAAAAAATCAATGTTGGTGGTGGTTTCAGAAATGATGATACCAAAATTCCCAATTCAATGGTAGCGGAATCATCAAATCAACACCACATAGTCCACCACATTGTTAAAAGATTTTCAAGATACTGAGATGACATAGTTGAGTATCATCTACCTAGCTAAGACTGATGAGCGACTAAAATGACTCAATGAAACCAAAGTTTTAGAGATGTGAAAAAAAATACTAATAGGCGAACATTTTTGTGACCAATGAATCTGTAAATGTCATATATGTTCGATGCTGATGGTTGTGCATTTTGGAAAAGCTATGGTGATGGAGATGATGTGCTGCTTCAAGGTTTGTTTGACCTTTGTAAATATAATGTCTGTAATGTGAATTTTCAGTCCTCTGAGCATGGCTACTAAAAGTTTTGTATCGTGCAGATGTGGGAACTAGGGATCCATTTACATCTTCTGATGAAAAATGGTACCAGTATGGGGCAGAAAAGAAAGAAGCAGTCGAAAAATACTGCTCTTCTGTAAGGTATGCACATTCCATTGTCTTATCTAAGTTCTGCCTAGTTTTCATGGAAATGTTGCGACAATTGTTGGCTTTCTTTTTCAGGACAAGAGACCTTATGTCTGAAACCCTGTCTCAAACACTTCCTTCAAGTTCTGGAAGTAAGGAAGAAGAGAAGCTTGAAATTGCGACTACTGGAAGCAGAGAAGAAGACATACCCAAAAGTAGTGCAGAAGAGTACTGTATTCAAGAGGTTTACATTTTTTATTTATACACAGGTTTATAAATGTACAAGAAATAGGTTCAGAACTTTAGATACACAGCTGCAAGTATTAGTTGTACAGTAATTCATATCAACTATTGTAAACCTTTTGTTGGGTCTGGTAATTGTATATATTCCATCAATACTAAATCTCTGAATTCATTCTCAGAATCCTCTCTTCTGATGTTTTGATGTTGATTTCATTGCGATCAAGTATTGCATTTTGATTTTTGTATTACAGCATCTTCTTTAACCATGGAAATCTCTATCAACCCACATAAGGCTTGATCACCTAAGCGATAGTTTTAAGAACTTGTAATGGACAAATATATCTCAACCACATATATTAAATTAAAAGTTAAAATTATAATAACTTAAAACTTTACATTTGTTTTCAGTCTCTCATAGTCTCTTCCAACTGTCCTCAGGTGAGTAGACCTCAACCCACATTACATGTCTACATATATATTTCTTTGTTCTTTTTCCCTTCATTTGGTCATTTTTTAAGAATGTGATTTTAATTCAATTGAACCATGTAAAATTGGTGGTAAATTAAAAGAAAATGAAGTAACCCAATCTCGACTGAAAGTCAAGTTTATAATAGTGGCCTTGATCGAAGTAATTAGATTGTGCTGGATTCTGCTAGAAACTTAACATCAATGGTTAACTTCATTTAAATTATAACAATGATGTACCAGATTCAAAAAGATGTTTGGATTCGAGTTTTGATTCCATGAAAAGTAAGATATCTGATCAATATACTCTACAGCTTCTAGGTACATCAGTTTTTACATATTTCAGAATTCTAAGGTAAAAACAGAACACCATGCTTTTGTGAAAAACTCTATGAAAATAAAAGGAGTATTTAAAACGTTGCCTGTACCCTATAAGTGTCTTTCGCAAGGTGAGTCTTGAAAATTGCTTTGTGAATCTTCTACCTGCAAAAGAGGGGCTTTGAACATGAAATATGAAAAGCAAGAGTTCTACAATATGTTTCAAGAGAGTTGTATCTGACGATGTAAAGCCATTTCGCAGTTTCCAGTTTCCAGCTGTAGTGATTGTTTTAGGGATTTAATATTCTGAGAAATTAAAGAAAAGGAAAAAGGCATTGGTCTTTCCTGCAGACATATACTAGACTCATATTTTACTGATCCAATTTCCATCAGAGAGAACATGCCTGCCATTTCTATTTTTCGTAATGTGGTATAGTATCAAGAGTGTCATGCTTTAGTGACTTTCATTTGAGAGCGCAGGACCAAAAGAAGTTAGGTTTTCAGATAAGTGATCGTCTTTGAGCTGTGAACATGTTTAAGATAGCTGCTGAAGATAGGCATTAATTAAGAATAGCTTGAGACTAATAGATTATACTTAATGTTTCTTCTGCGCCATATCATCTAAGGAGTATGTCTTTTGTGATTCTAGAAAAAAACCGACTCTAGAACCATACGGTTTCTTGTAGTTAAGGCAATAAGAGTGGCTCCATTATGTGTACTTTTCCAGTATGAAAAAACTGATCATTACATTTGTCATCAGAAGTCACTAGGCTTGGACTTATGTAGATGTAATTGAAAAAAAAGGCATTCATCAGTTCACAGCAATAGCACCTGACTATACTAAATTTTGCGATTGGATTGTTGCATTTGATGGGTATTTGGAATCCATCAGCGAATCTAGAGCCTGATAATAAAACTTGCTTAAGGCTAGACTGAAATTGCAACTTCATAAGTAATGACATATTTCTGATTATGTTTATTGGGACTTCGCATGATATACTCTCTCAGTATGAATCAACTTGGATTTGTCTCTGCGTATTCTCTGCCATGAGATGAATCTTGGAGCCATATAACAAACTTAACAAGCATGATTTTCATTGAGTTGGAAAGTTGAGCGATACTGAGACAGAATAATTGTGAGCCAACGAGATATTGGAATTTTAAGAATATCAAAGTTAATTCTTTTAATATCCTTTTGTTAGATACCTTAGTTATAATTCAGTATTCCCTACTTAAAGTTATGTCAGCATGGTATTGGATCTTTCAGTTGTGTAACTAGAAATTTAACTGTTTGGCACTATTGGAATTTTTTTATTGGATATCCAGAGGGCGGACCACTCGATACTTTAGATATTGCATGTATGCATGTTGTCTTACGGATTACATTATACATGAGGTATTATGATGCATGCATACCTCAATGCAACAAGAATTCTGAGATGGATAAAGGCATCGTTTGATCAGACAGAACCTGGTTGATGCATCAAGCTGCGTTCTGCTTCATAATTAAGAGAGAAGATTATTATATTGAGTTATACATTTGTGTATGCAATTCGTCACTAATATTGGAATTGAAACTAGAGATATTCAGGAAGAGTGCAATAAAAGCAACCAATAATAAGTGATAATGATTTGCAATGACATTAATCCAAGTGTTTAATCAAATTCCTAAATTGAATTTTTAGAATAGTTTGTGGTTTGGAAAGTTCATACAATCTTATGGTAAATATTTTCACATATAATGACTCTTTTCTATCTTCATAATGAAGCTTTTTATAGCTTAGTGACACAGACAAAGTTACTCTAATTAATCTAGTATGGAAGTAGTGATGGCTCTACAATTCTCAAAAATGTTACTAGATATTTAGAAATATCAGAGAAGTATTCACTATAATTAACATTGAGTACAACATCCTTTTTTTTTCCCTCATCTATAGCACAATTTTATCCAATGTGTGTGTGTGTGTGTGTGTGAAGGTGAACGTTTTCTTAATAATATAATTCTTATATAATATAAATGACAACCAATGAATTTTTTTCCCTCACTCAACCATCTATAGCAATTTTCATCCAATGTGTGTGTGTGTGTGTTGAAGGTGACAGGTCTCTTATATATATAATGAAAAATCGGTAAGATAACATAACCCTGCTTTAGTTGCTTAGTAAAGGCATTGAGAAAGGTCTCGTAGGTAATGTTTCTAAGCTGGTTTCCATGCATACTTGAAGGTATAAATTCATATAGAGTAGTACATCCTAGCAGATGATAATTCCAATGCACTCTAGGGATGACAAGCGATCTGCACATCAATTGGTATTTCCATAAGAATGATGGATAAGTCTTTGTTTCAACAATTCTACAATATACATCCAGTTACTCAAGTGTCTTGTGCACTAACTTCATTATTGAATGCTGCTTTGGACACACACCGTCCGAAGAAATAGCAGTCATTTCTGGAGTATTGTAGCAGCCCTCATGCTTCTTTCTCCTTGTTTCTCCTGTGCAAAACATGTATCGTTCAAGAGTTTCATATAAATCTACAGGATCTTGATTCGTCGTAAATGTACTTGAGAATAGCAAATAATTGTAGAAGCAATTCTAGCTTTTCCAAGATTTCTGTTTTTCTGGATGAAGTGAAAGTTTTCAGAGAACTGTAACTGGTTTCTTTGTTTTCGGATTGAATACTTATCTCCCTTAAGCGTTAAATTCAGAGTACAATTAATGATCTTTAGAAGTCTGCAGTTTTGAAGCTTTGGGGACAACTGATGAAGAATTGCAAATGATAAATGTATGAAAGAATTATATGATATGCAAGAAATTTGAGTAACAGTGAGATTCTCCACTTGATAGAGTGGCAGTAACTTGTACTTTAACTAGTAAAATACTCAGGGATATTTAATTATACTGAATGACATGCCTCTTAAGTTAATGCACAATGCTTAATAATAAGAGTGAAGCAGATTTATAAACAAATCAATGAACATTAGGGCTTGTCGGTAACGTTTTAAAAATGATTTTTCAAATCGATTTTGAAATAAAACGGAAAACAAGATTGGATTTTTTAATCGAAAATGTGTCGGTAGTTATTCGAAACATTTTCAAAAACGAGAGAAGATGGCAACTAGAGATGAGAGAGAGACCTGAGAAGAAGATAGCGACGTGAGAATATGGAAGAAGAGAGCACGTTCTTTTTTTTCTTTGTTTTGGAAAATATATCTCCGTGTTTTCTAAAATATGAGAATGAAAAGGTGAAAATGTCTATTTGTCGTTTTCCTGTTTTACGAGTAAAATAAAAAAATATTTTCAAAAATTATTTTCTGCATTTTTGAAAAGACCAACGAACGCATTTTCAAGCCATTTTCATTTTATAAAATGAAAAAGATGACTTGAAAACGTTACCGAACGCCACCTTAGTGTTTGTTTTTAAAATTTATTTTTGTTTACGTATCTAAACACTTAATATAAAAGATTGACTAAATGATAGGCTCAAAGAAAAAATAAAACACCTATTGCAAAGTAATAATTGACTAAAATTTTGTTAAAAGTATTTCAATAATATTTAACCAAAGAAAAGTATATCAATAATGGATTTCAAAAGAGAAAGACCATATACAAAACGAAAAGTGGGGAAGGATTACAAAGAATAACCTTGGAAAGAAACTTAGAAATAATCAACTTCGATATTCTTGGCCATGTCAATCTTCCAAAGCATCGAGTCCAAGAACCCTCTTGAAAGCAAATGTACTTGTCAATAAACTTATAACCTCAATAATCCTTGGATAGATAGTCTCCCCGTCCATTCTTTCAATCTGAAATCAAGAAGAAATATGCCAACAGACCATTTAATAGAGTCCTCTAGTACAAATTTGTGAGATAAGCCCTAATCAAATTGACAAACTAACAGATGCTTTCCCCATTGCTACGATCATGATGCAAAATCTGAGAACATTCAGTAATAAATTTTCTAAAGAGTGAGTATATGATACACTGAGCTGAACCCATTTTTCCCACACAATTACATGTTCTACTATTAAACATTTTCAAGACGAACTATTATAACAACAGTCCCAAGAAAAATTTAGACAGTAATGACTTGTAACGTTTACCTTAGGATCATTTGATGGTACAATCTTCAGTGTCGCCTCAGTCATTGCTTGTGAGTCTGGATTTATTTCTGTTACAAAGGACACAGGCGATCCAGAATTCAGAGCTGGAGAGATGACATGCTTGATCATCAAGTCAGCTACTTTAGCAAGTCCATAGTGTAAAATGCCAACCATCTAAAAAATCAGAAACTGAATTCATTGCAATACCGATTTCTGTGGCTAAAAATGCTTCTATTCACTGCACTCTAAAGATTACAACTCTTTAACATATATTCAATGGTAAAGGGAATGAACACAAGGTTTCGACTTTCACTTACATCCAAAGCTTGTAACACTGTCTTGAGCTCAATCCCATGGTTCCCATCAATGCTCAGTACATACTTGACTCGAATTCTATTAGATTCGCGTTCGAAACGCACCGCATTGTCCATGAACCTCATCAGCACCTCTTGAATCTACAAACCGAAACGAATTCCTCTAAAAGAAACCACAACAAAAGCTCAAATCAAGAATCACCACTACAACAGTCACATTTCCACTGAAACTACCAGTAAAAAGCCTGATTTTACCTCATCAAAGCAGTCTGACCACTCCTTCCTCAACAGGCTCACTCTCAGCAACCTGATCGGAAACCCTAAGAGCCTTCTTCAGCTCCCTCACTAGCTCAGCCGCAAATCTCAGCCGTCCATTCCTCACCGCCTCTCTAGCAGCCTTTAATTTTTCGCTTATTTCCAGAACTGCCCTCACCAGCTCCAGCCGCTCCCGCTTCTCCCTCGCCTCCTTCGTGGCGGTGAGAGAGGAGGTGGGATTGGATTTTGAACATGATTTTGAGGGAGTGGGCGTCGAGGCGTTGGATGAGGAGGCGGAGATCCGGTGTGGTGGCAGGACCCCCGAGAGGAGGAGCTCTCGGAACAGAGATTTCATTCCGGTGAAGTCGGACGGCCGGGAATGGCCGGTCGGAGAGTCTCGGAGGAGCGGTTCTAAAACTCGGCCGCGAGTAATGGCAAAATTTCACCGAAGAAACTAAATCTTGAGGTCGGTAAATTTATGCTTACTGCAATCATTGTAAATTTATGAGGTCAGTAAATTTATGCTCAAGGCAGCTGAGAGTGATTTCATTGTAAGAGTAGGCGTGAAGAAATTTTACGGATTTTGATGTTGGTTTAGGATTTGGTTGTCATTATCTGTGTGTAATTTTATTTGTCAGAATTTTTAACAGAATAGAAAAGGAATAGCACCATATTTGTTTCGAGCAAGAAAGAAGAAAAATTCTTGCGTACGTCGGGCGTACCAGATACGTGGTACTCCTGACCAATCATAGACTAGAAATTTTTTATCTTATTTTGAAATTACCCTGCTTTTAAAAATGCAATACCCAAAATATCCCCTTGCTGGGTACTGATTGGACAGCCGCAACAGCTGCCCCACGCAAGACTTTCTCAGAAAAGAAATGCCTGAAATGGTGAGGAAGACCCTGTTTGGAGAAATAAAATCTAATATATAGCACTCTACCCTTGGGCATAAGTATATGTATTACTTTGAAATTTGAATACTTCGACTACTATGATACAACTTAAGTTTTTTTGACAGTTTGGGGTTCCCAGAGTCTTGAAACATAATAGATTTTCAATTATTTGTATATATCAGATTTTCTTATGTAGTTTAAACTATGAATATGCTATTATATACTCTATTATGATATTTAGGTTTGCAAACAATGTTAGAGGGAGTGAGAGTAAGGATATTTTATCACTGTTGATAGTGAGAGAGTGATGCAAGATGGACAAGTATGCTTTCATTATTGGTCTTTCTGTGGAATTGGTTGTATCAGTTAACAAGGGATACTTCTTCCTGCTGCATGGACAGAGAATATATCTTCCTATGTTTCCATGTATTTAGTTCCAGACTCATTTAATTCTCTACATGTTGGCGATTTAATTATTTGATGCCTAATATAGGAGTATTATTCTATATTCCTCGAAATATTTGCAATTGTTCCAAGCTGTGACTCTATTTTACTTGATCTCTATTACGGGAGGTGATGGTGAACCTATAATTGTTGGAGAACCTGGAGATTTCAAAGTTAGTTCTTTGACCGACTTTGGTTAGTAAGTTGTAATATCCATGAACCACATTGGCACTGGCGGATCCAATCACAGACTAGGACGGGCTGAAGCCCGTCCAAGATTCCAGACTAGCTCTTTTTCTCATCTTGTTATTGTTGCTGTTGATGTATGGTTTTCAAAAGAATTCGTTAGAAAGAAGAAAACCCAGAAGGAAGTATCCAATTTCATTAGCCCTCTATGGAATTTGACATTCAACACTCTATAAGTTAGTTATTTCCAGCTGAATTTGAGAAAAGCAGAGACCCTAGAATTTTGATCTGGGTTTGTGTTTGGTGCTTTTATGAAAGATAGGAATTGGGTTTTGATTAGAAGAGAAGGAGCTGGTGGAATTGGTGTTGTTTGGTGAAGGAAAAAATGGATTTCTTGTCAGAATTTCTTGCAAGTAGTTGGGGCAAAGAATTTGTGGCAGGAGGATGTGGAGGCATTGCTGGTGTGTGTGTGTGTCTATATATATATATATATATATATATATATATATATATATATATATACAGATCTTATCCAGAGCGAGGCATCGCTTTGAAATTTCAGAGCGAGGTTAGGGTTTAAGGTCATTTTTCAGTCGCATATCCACATCTCAACCGTTCAGTTTTTAGGTACTAATGTATAGATCATCTCTGCAAAATTTCAACGAAATTGATGGTCTTTAAGGTATCTAACTCGCTTAAACCAATGGACGAACTGAATCTGTCTAACCTGAACCGTACTAGCTTTAAGGCAGTTATCAATGCCTTAACGACCATCAATTTGGCTGAAATTTTGTAGAGATGATCTATACATTAGTACCTAGAAACTGAACGGTTGAGATGTAGATATGCGACCGAAAAGTGACCCTAAACCCTAACCTCGCTCTGAAATTTCAAAGCGATGCCTCGCTCTGGATAGGATCTGTATATTATATATAGTTTAAGAAATCCAAGCCCGCCCAAGACTTCAATCCTGGATCCGCCATTGCACATTGGGACAATAGAACCACATAGTTTCTACAGTTTTGTATATGCACATCACCTCATGACCGGTTCAAGAGGGAAGGCAAATGATGCACGCAACCATCACCATCACATTGGTATGACATAGAGGCCACTTGATTCTGGGTTTGGTTAATGTTCTTGTGTATTGATATTTTTTATGAAATAAGTTTCCATTAGCGTGCATTAGGACCTTAATATGAATCTCTTGTTTCTTGATTTCATGTGGAGCTGATTTCTTGAACATTTGTTGCTTAACTAGGTTCAACTTCTTGTTGGCTTTGAGAAGACCATTAATCACCTTGATGACCATTTGGTGGACATCAGCTCAGAGGTGAACACTTAGTTTGCTAAACCTTCAATATCACGGCAAATTCTATCTTTTTTCATTCATTTATATATTTATTTTCTATTGAATGCTACATCATTGAGTAACATTACATTCATAACCGCGCAGAAAATTTCAAGGCCCAAGTTAGAAATTTAAAGGGGAAGGGATGCCTTTTCAGTTCCACTCTTACAAAGGAGACTTACACATCACATTTGGGGTTTCAAGGAGCAGAAGACAAGATTAAAGCTGTTCTTGTTTGCTTGATGAACTTATGTTTTCCAACTAATTTGGGGCAAGTGATTTTAATGAATTACAAATTCTTTCAGAGATTATGAACCTTAGATCGATATTCTATTTTTTGTTTGTTCACTACTAGAAAAACAGGTACTTTCACACAGATGAATTCTATGTGAATACATTGAAATACACAAGGAAATCTGTGTGTACAGATAGTTTCACACAGTACAGTCACAGATTTAGAATTTGTACGTGTTGCGAGCGTTGCTAAATCACTTTCACACGGAAAACTCGTCTGTGTGAGCTATATTAGGTGGGTCCCGTATGAATCTCAATTATATATATATATTAACTTCCAAATTTACAAACATTTGAATTTTTGTAATTTCCAGATTATTCAAATATTAGATATTTATTTTAGGTCCTCCATTTATTTTCATGTTGTTTTAGGTCTTTCATTGAAGTTTTGAAAATCTGGATATCTTTCCTTCATCGTTCTTCATTGAGATTTTGCAAATCCAGGAATTTTTCCAGGGTCGCATCCAGGATTCCAAGTTCGGTGGGGCTTGGACTTCTTAACAAAGTGAAGGAAGAAAAAAATAGGTCGGCCTAGTTTGAGCTTTTTTGGAGAATTGTATAGGAGCTGCTTGTGCACCAGCTATGGCTGCATTGAGACTCGAAGATCTTCCCTCTTCAGATGTTCTAGATGGATCATCGTTTGCAAATATAGACCCCGGCTTCAAGGAAAATAGATCTTGTGGATTTGGAAGTGGAAATTTAAGCGGGAGAGGAACTTCAACCGGGGTGAGACCTCTAATAGCAGCTTCATATATCTGAAACATGTAAATAAGTTAGGTCTAGTACAAAATAAGCACCCAGAAACAGAGAGGGAGCAAATTTTTGCACACAATATGCACCTTCTTTTCCAAGTCGAACGACATTAATAGTTTCTGCATTAACCAAAACCAACACAAACACAGTTTATCCTTCAAATCAAACAGTAGCCATATATTTTATCTTTCAAGTTACACACCTATGGCTGCTCGCAAAGCCAACATATCGGTATGTGCTTCTAGCCGCACCTGTATATGTAACCAAACAGTCCAAGGTTAGTCAGCACACTTTTGGCACCCCTGAAATCATTAGCTTACTACATTAAGAAATTTAATGGCTTAACTAAGTAATTATACCCACCCCTTCAGGGCTTCAAGTACCATCTCCCAACCAGCTAACTCTTCGCGTCTAACACATCCAGCTACTTCAACACACCTTATCTCATGCACAAAACCATAATTTGTCAAAAGATACAGTCATGAATCATACAAAGCTACAAACTGCAATTGAAGAAGAAATCAACATTAAATGGAAATCAAGTTATCAAATCCATATCTAACTACCCAATCAGTATCATTACCTCAATTAAAATCAACATCAAGTTATCAAGATCAAAAATTCAAAAGGAAATTGAACCCATTTCTAACTACCCAATCACTCAATCAGTATCATTACCTTCATTAAAAATCAAGATCAACATCAAAAGGAAATCAAAGCCATTTGAAATTGAACCCATCAGAAACTCAGAAGAGAAGAAGAGAAGGACTGGAGGAGCCGAGAAGGAGGAGACGACGGAGAGGGGTTGCTGGTTGCAGCCTTGCAGGTTGCTCATTGTGTTCCGTGTTCTGGACTCGGAAGTGCTCCAAGTCTCCAACCCTGAGTTCAGCGGGGCCAGTGGGGCTTGAAAGGCTGGGGGCGGAGCTCGGAGACCAGAGATCGGTTGCCTTCTTGCTTCTCTATCGGACTCGAGCAGGGTGAGGATGTCGCCCTCGCCGGACAGGACCATTGACGTTTCTCATGATGAACCGGTTCTGGTCGTCGAGAAACTTGACTCAGACTTGGGTCACCTAACCTCTAGATCCGGTCCGACCCATCACCTTCACACCAGGGTGTGCTTCACAGTCGATTCCATGCTCATATTTGGGAGCTCAAGATGAGGGTCTAGAGGAGGAGGAGGCGCTTGGCTTGGAGGTTGGAGGCGGCTTGACTAGGTGTCTGGGTATGTATGTTAATATCCCAGCTCGCTATTCGTTCTTGAGAGAGAAAATCGGAAAGAGATGAGAATGAGGGAGATAGAGAGAATAGAGTCTTTACTCTTTCGATCGGAGATGCAGAATTAGAATTTATTATTTATATTTTTACACAAATATCCGTGTAAAATATTAAGCTGGTATTAGAATATTATTATATTTTTTACACAGATATCCCTGTGAAATTAAGTGGGTATTATAATATTTATTTATATTTTTACACATATATCTGTATGAAATTAAGTGGTTTTAATAATATTTATTTATATTTTACACAGATATCCGTGTGAACTAATATTTCACACTGAAAACTGTTTGAATTTTTAATTTACCATCTGACAATTTTATAGGAATTTCTAAATTTAACTTTATTTCACACGGACTCCTTGTGTAAATTAACTTATAAATATTGGGTCCCAATTTGAACCCTATGTGGCCACAATAGTCAGAGTGAAAAATATTTACACACGGATTTCAGTGTGTACTATAACACTTTATACATGGATATTCATCCGTGTGAATCTCTGTGACAATACCATCCGTGTGAAAGAACCTGTTTTTCTAGTAGTGGTTTCAACAATACTTCATCACATTTTTATGGTTTTTGTTACTGATTTTGTTACAAATTGTGTGTCTGAGTTAGGGAGGGAAGTTCAAAACTAAAACCTGCCTTTTGTGTGTACCATATTGCCATACTAATTTCGGGTAAGGACCATTAGCAGTCATGAGTTGAAAAACCTGCCTTCTATGTATACCATATTTCCTATCTGATTATAATTGAAAATATCACTATTTACTTTGCTTTGTTCTTGTCTCTGGAAGATTATCCACTGTGATTAGTCACCTTATGATTTACATGCAGTGATAGCCCGCCACAACCAACACTAGCTGCAGATGAAACAAACGATGACACCTTGGAGGATAAAATGTAAAAAAGTTGTTTCAACTACAACTGTAGGCTAATTTTATTGATACTAGCCAATTGTGACCAGCATATAACAAAAAAAGATTTGGTTAGAAGATCAATTTAAAAAAAAAAAAAAGGGCTAATTACTGTTTAGTACCCTGTGCTTTTGCTCCAACATCAATTCAGTCCCCCGACTTCCAATTTCATCAAAAACACCCCCACACTATTATTTCTCCATCCAATAGGTCCATCCGTGATAAATCAGTCAATTTCAGCCGTTTAGGTGCTGACGTGGCGATCCAACTCAGCCCAGGTAGGGCCCACACGAAAATGAAATTCCCAAACTGACCCTGGCCAACCAAATATGAAAAAATCCAAAATAAATTCCTATCTTTGAGGTTGGGGAGACTTGAACCCACACCAAGACCTTTCATTTGCAAAGGCCCAACCACCAGACCACTTGCATGGTATTGCAATATTACAAACGAAAATAATATATGTATAATAGTTTAAATAACTCTCCTTCTCCACCCACCTCTCTCCTCCTCTCCTCTTTTTCTTCCTCTGTGCCTTCCCAGTTTGCCGGGCTTGCTTTGGTTCCTTCTTTCATGTTGTCATTGCTTCTGCGTCTGGTATGCAGCGCTGGGCAGAGGCTCTAGTTCCCTCAGAAACTTCAAAATTCTCAGCAATGCCACATAATTATATATCTACTTTTCCTAAAATTTCCATTATCTGGAGAATGTTCTAGTCTAATTCAACTGTCGTTTTCTAACAAAACCAAAACCAAAACCGCCTCAAAGACAAGGATTTTTCTTCCAAAAGTATTTATTTTCCAATACCTTGGGCCAAAAATGAGCTCGAGCCAGGGGCGTTGTGAACTCAAGGAACCGATCTAAATTCGCGCCTCGCTGAGCGCTTCCCGACCTGACCCGGAACTATGTGACGTAGCACAGTCGTCGGACTCCACCACCGACACTGGCCGCCTCTGATGCTGCTGCTTCTCCTGTTCAAGCTTCTGCTGCCGTTGAAGCTGTTGCTGGTGTTTTCGCTCTCGAATCGGGGGCGGGTTGTAGAACCAGTTCTCGCCCCGAGCCCGATCGATCGAAACTCCGCCATGACCAGACATTGGACAAATACGGCGTTGTACTGGGTATTTGACAAAGGTTGGGAAGCAACGACGACATGAAAGAAGGAAACAAAGCAAGCCCGGCAAACTGGGAATGTACAGAGGAAGAAGAAGAGGAGAGGAAGAGAGAGGTGGGTGGAGAAGGAGAGTTTTTTCAACTATTATACATATATTATTTTCGTTTGTAATATGCAATACCATGCAAGTGGTCTGGTGGTTGGGCTTTTGCAAATGAAAGGTCTTGGTGTGGGTTCGAATCTCCCCGACCTCAAAGATAGGAACTATTTTGGATTTTTACATATTTGGTTGGCCAGGGTCAGTTTGGGAATTTCACTTCCGTGTGGGCCCCACCTGGGCTGAGTTGGATCGCCACGTCAGCACCTAAATGGCTGAAAATTGACTGATTTATCACGGATGGACCTATTGGATGGAGAAATAATAGTGTGGGGGTGTTTTTGATGAAATTGGAAGTCGGGGACTGAATTGATGTTAGAGCAAAAACACAGGGTACTAAACAGTAATTAGCCCAAAAAAAAAATTAAATCTGTAGATTTATGATGAATGTATAAAACTTAGCAAGCAAGAAAACCCGCTTTTGAAAAACAGAATTAGCGATCAATTTTTTTTTTAAACACCAGCTTTTGAAATATTTAGAATATATGATGAATGTATAAAATTTAGTGGGCAAGAAAACCCTATTGTGTGGGAAGAATTACCTAGTCTATTTTATACTTAGGTACATGTAGATTGCATCTATATAATAGAAAATTCGACACTTTATTATTAGGCTGAGGCTATTACCACTCTACCATTTCTTCTTTGTTTACCCTACAAATATTTGAATTATTGAAAAACTATATTACCCAAATGCAAAATGACTAATAAGTACACTAATTTTCTAAAATTTAAATCTTTAAGGAAACTAAATACATAACTAATTAAATACAAAACTACTTAATTTCTCTTCTGATAACATTCATCTTCATCTTCTCCATCCAATTTTCAATTTATTACAATTTTATTTTTTATCTTTTTGTTGTGTCCTCATAGGGATGGCAATGGGGCGGGTTGGGGATGGGGATCACAATACCATCCCATCCCCGGGTCATTTTCTACCCCATCCCCCCCAATCCCCAATAAAAATATATTGGGGATTCCCCGTCCCCATCTCCATTGGGGACTAAACCTCCAAACCCTCCCCCCCCCCCCCCCAACAAATCCCCAATAAGAATATAATAAATAAAATAATTTTTTCATATTGTCTTTTTTAAAATCAAAATCTACAACAAATAAATTTAAAATATGATTAAATTCATAATCATAATTTAGTGAGGGGTGAGGCTATTGTCACCCTAACCATTTTCTTTGTTCACCCTACAAATATTTGAATTATTGAAAGACTATATTACCCAAATGCAAAATGACTAATAAGTACACTAATTTTCTAAAATTTAAATCTTTAAGGAAAACTAAATACATAACTAATTAAATACAAAACTACTTAATTTCTCTTCTGATAACATTAATCTTCATCTTCTCCATCCAATTTTCAATTTATTACAATTTTATTTTTTATCTTTTTGTTGTGTCCTCTGTCCTCATCGTTAATTCGTTATTCAATTCACAAAACCATTAGTGTTAATTTCATCAAAATCTTTATAATACCTTTATAAACACCGAAAGTAAAAATTTAAAACACGAAAAAAAAAATCAATATTTTTTTCATTGCTCATAGTAGCACTTACTAATTTTTAATATGGATTTGAATAAACGAACATTGACGCTGAATGGAAAAAATAAAAAATGGAAATAAATCAAATTATGATTTTATTATGAAACTTTAATATATTTTAAGACATTTTTTAATTGATATAAATTAAATTAGAAATTTTCGTTAAACAATTTTTTTTTTTTAATTTGATATGTTATATGATGGAGGATATTCCTGAAAAGAGAAATTGGTTGGATAAGTAAAAAATTGGTTGGATAAGTAAATCTAATAATTGAAATTAAAATGTAGGGTGTAATGAGCAAGTAGGGTGAACAAAGAAAATTATAGGGTGGTAATAGCCTCACTCTTTAGTGAGTGCAAAAGTCAAAACACCATTAAAATAAAAGTGTAGCTATTAAAGTAAAGTAATAAATGTATATATTTGATTTATATTAAAAAAAATTAAAAAAAAAATATAAGTTAAATATATGTATATATTATTGGGGCGAGTTTGGGGATGGAGATCACAATACCATCCCGCCCATCCCCAATCCCATCCCCAATCTTAGATAGCGGGGATTGGGGATCCTCATCCCCATTCTCCATTTGTCCCCTAATTCTCCCCCCATTAGGGGCGGATATCCAATGGAGCTCCGCTCCGCTGGGGATTTTTGTCATCCCTAGTCCTCATCGTTAATTCGTTATTCAATTCACAAAACCATTAGTATTAATTTCATCAAAATCTTTATAGTACCTTTATAAACACCGAAAGTAAAAATTTAAAACACGAAAAAAAAAATCAATATTTTTTTCATTGCTCATAGTAGCACTTACTAATTTTTTAATATGGATTTGAATAAACGAACATTGACGCTGAATGGAAAAAATAAAAAATGGAAATAAATCATATTATGATTTATTATAAAACTTTAATATATTTTAAGACATTTTTTTTATTGATATAATTAAATGATGTTGAAGGAAAACCTAATTTGTGTTTAGCCCAAACTCTAGGTTACTTGACCTAGTGGTAATAGGATTTAATTAGAAGGATCTAGAATCCTAATCAATGTAGAATTACTTTCCTTGTATGATTGAGATTCTATGCATTGTAATCCTCTATATAAAGAGGCCCCTATTATCAATGAGAACACAGCAAATTCCTCCCAAATTCAGTTTCTCTAAAACACGTTATCAGCACGAAGCCCTAACCCTGAAATAAATAGCTAAACCCTGATTCAAGAAGCTAAAAACCTTGAATCCGAATACAAAACCTTGAAGTCTTTCTTTCCTCCACCTCACACCTTGAAGAACTCTCCCAGGAGTCCAGAACCGGCAGCCCACCTCAAGAACCGGCCGGAAAACCACCGAACCGGCCAACGGAAGCTCTATACACCTAGCAGCAAATATTCCACCGGTTCACCATCTTCCGGACCTCCGATTTCCACCAAATTTTGGTCGCAGAAGCCTCTCAAGTCAAAGATCCTGGAACCGGAAGAAAAGTGAGAAAACCAGCCTAAAAAGTACGTGAACCGGCCCTAAATATCCTGCTGAAAACCGGCAGAAAAGAAAAGAAAGAAAAAAAAAAAAAAAAGGAAAGGAAGCCCAGAAGCCCAAGAAGCAGAAGCCCAAGCCCACTGTGAGGCCCACTGACGAGGCCCACTTCCACTGCCACATCAGCATACTGACCCACTGCCACATCAGCAACAGGGACCACTGCCACGTCAGCGGTTAACGGTCAGAGTCCATGTCAACGGTCAAGTCAACAGTCAACTCCGGTCACTATTTCCGGCACTTTCCGGTGATTTCCGGCCAACTTCTTGAACAGCTACGTAACTCCGGCAGCTACAGTACTTTCCGGTAGCTACAGTGAATTCCGGCAACACTTTTCGGCATCTTTTTAAGGTAAACTTTTCTAAAAGTTCCCGTTTTGAAGTTTTTTCAATTTCTTCTTCTTTTCTCGGGGACTTCCAAACATCCTCTTCTCTACCCCCTTTCTTCTTCATAGGGGAGACCATAGCCGAACTGTGGGTTCGTGCTCACTCCAAGCTTGGAGCTTGTAGAGTCCTCCAAACTTAGAGTTTGTTGAGAAGAAAACGATCGACCACATATACATCGTTGTTTCGATCTAATCCAAAATCCCTCTTGGAATCGGATTTTCTTAGAAGCGACTACGCTCAAAAATTCCTAATTTCTTGGAAGCTACTACGCTCAGAATTTAATAGTTTTTCGTGGTAGCTTTTCGCTCCGAAACTAACCCTAATCTTGTGTTGTTTTTCAGGATGAGTACCTGAACAAGTTGAACTTCGTTCCACTAGAACAACTGGCGCAGGATACCATAGGTGGGTCCGAGATGTGCGCCAACATCTTAAGGCTGATGGACTTCTGGAGCCATCCAAGAGCCTGGTCAGAACGTGCTCTCCATGAGCAAGCTACTGCTTTGAAGCAAAACAAGCTAAAGCCATAATTCTCATGACAAGGCACATGAATGACGCGCTCCAAAATGAATACCTCAATGAGGAAGACCCAAGAAAGCTATGGGTAGAACTTGAGCAGCATTTGGCAACGTTCGTGACTCCCTGCTTCCTGATTTAGAAGTGCGATGGCATAGCCTCCGCTTTTGTGATTTCAAGTCTGTGCTTGATTATAACTCGGAAGCTCTTCGTATCAAGTCTCTGATGGAGTTTGTGGCCAAGCCATAACTGATACGATGTTGATCGAGAAGACTCTCTCTACCTTCCCCGTCTCTGCACTGATGATTTCAAAGAATTATCGGATTGATGTAAATGCAGGACGTATCACAAGGTTTCATGAGCTCATTGGCGCCATGAACGTAGCTGAAAAGCACGACAATATCCTTGTGAAGAACTATAATGCTAGACCCGTGGAACTAAGCCTATTCCGGAGTCTAACTATAGTCGCGCCCCAATGGAGGACAAGGAGCGAAACCCTAAGGATAGGGACAATTCTGGACATTCTGGTCCATATGTTCGCCCTAAAGAGGAAGGAAATCCAAGAGAGGCGTGCACGGAACCGTGGAGGTCAACGTGTGAAGAGAGAGAGAGGCGGAGCCTCCGACCATGGTGGTAACGCCACCAAGAGGATAGGTTCCAAATGCGCCCCAATGGCGCCTCGATCAAGGGAGCCTGACCATAATGATGTTTGTTTTCGATGTGGATCAACTGAACATTGGGCCAAAACATGTACCGCACCCCAGAATGTTGCAAACGCATACAAGACGTATCGTGAAGCAAGGGAAGAATTACATGGCACAAGAAGATCAAGATGGCGATCTAGATCTAAGGGTGGAAGACTACAAGGATCAAGACCCAGAAACTGGCGATTTTGATTAAGTCTTTTTATTTTCCAAGAGATGTAGGCGATTGCCATATTACTTTTATTGGATTAGATTTTCTTTGATCATAGAAACAATGATGTACTCCGTTGGCTTATGAATAAAATTTCGAGTCTTTTCATTATGACTCAATTTTGATTCTGAGCATATACTTTGTGACTACGATGGCTAGACCATCAATATTAATTCAAGGACATGGAATAGCCCAAGTTCCACTTGCCAAATGGCACCTTGATTACATTGTCACAGAAACTCTCTACGCTCTTAGGGCAATAGTACCCTATGAATAGCCAACGAATTCCATGCGAAAATGCATGTAGAGAACGGAATGAGTTCTTTGCATTACCTCTAATGATTGCGAACAAAGACGCATCTTAGAGAAGTTTATGTGTCTCTCTAGTGGACTTTATGTCACTATTCGAGCTATTAAATCCAATAAAGTTATGAGAGAAGATCTCTTGGATTTAGACACATATTGGCTTTTCACGACAGGATAGATCATCCTAGTCATGTATGATGATCCGTCTACAAAAGACTTCACATGGACATCATTTCTTTCGAGCGAAATGAAGCATGAATCAAAAGTTGATTCTAGACTAAGTGTGACCGACGCTGCTGCCTAGGGCACCGCTCCGTCCACCACCAGCCTAGGCTGGCGTAGTCCCTATCCATGACTCCATGGATGGCGTCCATCATGGTGATGGCGCCCTAGGTGATGCTGCAATCACCAACTTGCTTCAAATAGCGTTTCAGACGCTCAGGCCTAACCAAAATCTCATTGGTTGCTTTAAAGCCTCTCGCTCGTTTTACTAAGCCTGTTCCTTAGGGAAATTAGGACTGAGACCGTCCTATGCAAAGGATATGACATTACTCATTGTTCTTACAAAGAATCCGTAGGGATTTTGTGGATTGATTCAACCAACTTGCGGACGTTAAATATCTCATGATGTTGGTTGACACGCAAACACACTGGTCACGTGTTGTGCCATTGTCCACTTGTAATGCTGCTTATGCTACACTCCTAGCACATATCATACAACAACGGGCTCACTCCCCGAATCATCCTATTAGTCAATTGGATTTGACTATGCTAGAGAGTTTACATCGAAAACTTTCGATGGATATTGCAATGGCTTGATGTTGGACATCACATTCCCATGACACACCCAATGGTCTCACGGAAAGACTACGATGGTAGTCGAACATTGGTAATGTGCACCAATCTTCTTACATCCGCTTGGGGTGATGCAATATCGTATGCAGCTATGCTAATTCGTCTACGACCTAATGCCACTCAATGTACCTCTGCGTTACAGCTAGTGACTGGGTACACGTTTTGTACTTACGCACATTTGAGTGAGCCATTTTTGTGCCAATTGCACCGCCACAGCGCTCTATGATGGGTCCTTACAGACGAATGGGCAACTACGTTGGATTTGAGACTTCCAACAATCGTCGCCACTTAAATGCCCTTGCTAGGCGATCTCCTTACCGCTAGATTTGCGGATGTCACTTTGATGAGACAGTCTTCCCGTCGTTAGGGGGAGATAAGAACACGAATGTTCAACAGGAACGACAGGAATTGTCGTAGTCTGTCCCCACTATGTCTCATCTTGATCCCTATTAAAGTGATGAGATCACACAATATGCTGCAAACATGCCTGCAAGGAAGGACGTCCCTACGAGAGGACGTAGCGCCACCCTACACGGAGGTAGGCATGGCGCCAATACGCCAAAGAGAGTGGCACTCTGGCGTTACAGGCCATGGCCCCAGCTAGGATGCGTGGGAGGCCGTGGGTTCGAAGGATACTTTGGCACATTCCAATCCTTTGATCATCAAGACTCAAAATCCGTCTCATGAGTATCTTCCGGGTTATGGTTATCGTTGGGGGACGCCTCAACGTTAGAACCTATTCCTGAGAATATAGAGCTCTATGAACTTACACTAGTGTACATGAGACGTGGGATAGAAACTCCATCAGAATTGATGATGTAGTTGCGTATTTTGTTGCGCATGAGTTTGTTGAGTCAGATGATATCGAACCACGCTCCGTTGATGAATGAATGCCAACGTAGAGAGTTTTTGGCCTAAATGGAAAGATGCGATCCAGGTTAAGATGGATTCTCTAACGAAGAGGAAGGTTTTCGAGCTAGAGATGCTAACACCTCCTAACATAAAACCTGTTACTAATGGGTCTTCGTTAGAAAGCGTAGTGAGAAAAAGAGATGGTAATCTCGCCTTATGGCGCAAGGCTTCTCACAAAACGCCCTGGAATCGACTACGATGAGACATATTCTCTCGTAATGGATGTCATTGCACTCCACTACCCTGTCAGTTTGGTAGTTTCCGAATAACTGAACATGCAGCTTACAAATGTGGTCACTACGTATCTCTATAGGGATCTAGATACGGAATATACATGAAGGTTCATGGCGAACTTCATTTACCCAAGTCAAGTGGCTCTAGACCATGGAGCGCGTTTACAAAGAGGTTGAAACGCTCACTAAAGTGACTACTTGATTGGGAAGGGATATGCCCACGCGTTTCTATGACAAGTTTGGATTCTATCGCGGTTCATGTTGGACATGATCTTCATTAGAAGCCCTTAAAGAGTTAAGGGAAACCGCTGAACACTTGAAATCCGAGTTTGAGATGAAGGATTTTGGGAGAACACGATTATGTCTCGGTTTGGAACTTGAGCATCGTGTCGATAGATGCTTAGGCATTTTGACAAGGTCAAGCCTTCAAGCACCCCCATGATCGTCCGTAGTCTTGATCCTGAAAAGGATCATCTTCGTCGAAAGGATGATGATGAAGATGTGCTAGAGGCAAAGTGTTACTTAGTACAATAGGCGCATTATTGTACTTATCTCAATGCACAAGATCGGACATCTCATATGTTGTGAACTTGTTAGCTAGATATAGCTCTGCGCCAACGCGACGCCATTGGATTGGTGTAAAAGATATCTTTCGATACTTGAGATGTATGAATGATATGGGCTTGTTCTATCCCTACAGAGATGATGGATTCGGACCCATCACACACCAGAAACGCCGCCAACGCTGGCCTGCGTTCTCTATCCCCATCCCAAAACGACATGTGTTTTGGAAGGTTTTGCTGATGTTGGGTATCTCTCTGACCCACACAATGGTCATTCCCAAACTGGTTAAGTGTTCACCATGGGAAAAGACCGTGATATCTTGGAGGTCTACATAAGACCGTAGTCGCTATATCTTCGAACAATGCAGAGATCATTGCTCTTCACGAAGTGGTTCGTGAATGTATATGGATTGGATCCATAATTACGCATGTTCGAACAATTGTGGTTTGAAGTCTACCACAGATGAGCCTACGAGCATTTAGGATAATGCTACTTGTTTTGAACAAATGAGGCAAGGCTACATCAAAGCGATAACACCAAGCATAATCAGCAACAACAGACACTCCTCGAGATCAAAGTGAACTAGGTTCGATCTGAGGACAGTGAGGCAGACTTGTTTACTAAGTCATTGCCCAATACCACGTTCGAGAAACATGTGGCAAGAATTGGCTTGCGGAAATTATCTGAACTCCATGATCGTAGTCATCAGGGGGAGGTGCAGACATCAGGGGAGATGTCTACATGTTCGTCTCGAATCGTGAAGGGTGTGTTGTGCTCTTTTTCCCCTTCGACCGAGGTTATTTTTGTCCCACTGGGTTTTTGTTACTCGGCAAGGTTTTTAACGAGGCAACGAGAAAGCACCGCGTTTGGGCAACACAAGGGGGAGTGTTGAAGGAAAACCTAATTTGTGTTTAGCCCAAACTCTAGGTTACTTGACCTAGTGGTAATAGGATTTAATTAGAAGGATATCTAGAATCCTAATCAATGTAGAATTACTTTCCTTGTATGATTGAGATTCTATGCATTGTAATCCTCTATATAAAGAGACCCATATTATCAATGAGAACACACAGCAAATTCCTCCCAATTCAGTTTCTCTAAAACAATGAGAAATTTTTGTTAAACAAATTTTTTTTTTTTTAATTTGATATGTTATTGATGGAGGATATTCCTGAAAAGAGAAATTGGTTGGATAAGTAAATCTAATAATTGAAATTAAAATGTAGGGTGTAATGAGCAAGTAGGGTGAACAAGAAAATTTATAGGGTGGCAATAGCCTCACCCTATTATTATTATTATTTTAGTTATAGGAGTTTCGAATCTATAATCCTAATTCACTCCCTCTCACTGCTTGAACTAACCCCAAGGGCAAGATTTGTGTCTTATTGCCTTAATTTAATATAGATATTATTTTTGTATGATGAGCAGCAACTAATATATATATATATATATATATATATATATATATATATATAGATCTTATCTACAGCGAGACATCGCTTTGAAATTTCAGAGCGAGGTTAGGGTTTAGGGTCACTTTTTTGGTCGCATATCCACATCTCAACCGTTCAGTTTTTAGGTACTAATGTATAGATCATCTCTGCAAAATTTCAACGAAATTGATGGTCTTTAAGGTATCTAACTCGCTTAAACCAATGGACGAACTGAATCTGTCCAACCTGAACCGTACTAGCTTTAAGGGAGTTATCAATGCCTTAACGACCATCAATTTGGCTGAAATTTTGCAGCGATAATCTATACATTTGTACCTAGAACTGAACGGTTGAGATGTGGATATGCGACCGAAAAGTGACCCTAAACCCTAACCTCGCTCTGAAATTTCAAAGCGATGTCTCGCTCTGGATAGGATCTGTATATATATATTTGATGCCACAATGATTAAACAACCTCCATTCTCTTTAGCTACAAACAGTTGTAATTAATAGCCAGGAGCCAGTAAGCGGGGAGACAATGAGTTGAATCTGGTTTAAGTGATTGAAGCTATCTATCACACTTCCCATGAACTTGGCTTCTGTACGTATATAAACAAGACAGTACTATCAAGGCAGTAATTGGTTTTTTGACGTCTGTTGGCCAAAGAAAAATGTGTATTTACATCTTGAATGAGTCTCGATCAATCAAGTCTCTAGTTTCGGTTGCCTTCTTATTCACAAAACCTAGCGGGCTAGGAGCTCAATCTTACTTAATCTGCTCAACATATAGATTATATCGATGTTCGGAGTTGGGAAATTGGGTTTAACTTTTAGCTTAATATAACAGACGGTTAATTATTTGGAATTGGTTACATTTTCTCCATAGAGCAGAATGCCGGCCAAGATGGAACTGTGAGCCAACTTATATTTTCCAGGGGCTTGCCATGTAAATTAATAAAAGATGGCACCGAAAAGAAACCCAGCCGAGCGTCTTCAAGGTCTAGTTGGTGAGTGGTGCCTGTTCAGATGGACAACGATGGGAGACAATTGGGAGACAATTGTAAGGATGTACAGGAATAATGATATATAAAGCACACAATTTTCATCCAACTGGAACTCCCAAACTTAGTGCTAATCGAATGATTGAAAAAACTGATCGATCAACCAGATGGCTAGTATTTTTTTTTGATATAGCAAACAAAATTCTGTAGAATATCCACCCCCAAACTCATTAAATTGGCATGGAAGGCAGAGCTAGAGGCCGGAGAGAGGAAGAGCATAATGGCAGACAGGCAGACTAAAAAAAAAAATTAAGTATAATGTCTCAAATTTACTAGAGAATGAACCACAAAATTTGTCCCTAAAAAATATGGTGGAATGAAATACTTGGAATTTGGAAATTATCAAGCCAAAATGGGAATATGAGATAATGTTATTGATCGTTATTTACACTTTCCCAAACTTCTATGTTAGAAGGGGATCTAACAAATTCAAACCTCATATCTCCTCTTCATGATACTTTGAGTTAGGGTGGTGTAAGGGAGTGTGTTAAAAGTAATGAGTATTTTAGGGCAATATGGCTATAGAGGGCAAAAAAATCACTCCACCCTTGCAGATCGATGATAATAAATTTTATCGGTCAGACGTGACTTTTTGGTTTAAGACAAAACTCTGGCCATCATGAATTACATAAACTAAATTAATCAATCAACATTTGAAGTTTGTCTATAGACTATAATTAACCTCAATCCTATCAAACACTAATTATTGATAATCATCACAAACATTCTCTTTCAATAATTATCAATCAGATCTCTATTAAACAACTAATTACTCTATAGTCATAACAAACATTCTCTTTCAAGAATCAACAATCAGATCTCTATCAAGCAACTAATTACGGATAGTCATAACAAACATTCTCTTCAAGAATCAATTAATCATACTAATTTATCATATGAAAAGTTCCTACTCGATCTCTTGCACTCATGTCCAAAACCACCCATGAGGCCATGAAAGCTAGAGTTCCTCTATTTCTGTAAGTTAATTTTAAAGATTTATTTTTATAGCATTTATAGCAGATTTTTTTATATTAACTCTTCAGTTATTTAGAGTTGTCATGTACGTGCATGGAAGTCTTAACATCAATTATAGTTGAATCAAGATTGATGTTCTTACCGTATATAAAAATAAAAAAAAGAAACACAATGTATCATCCTAATGTCAGGTCACTAATACATATGTGATTTGAAAAACAATAGTAATAAGCTAACTGTTGTATGAAACAAACAAAAAACACCAACACAAAATGCATGTATCATACGTGGAATGATAATATTCCACATTCAATCATATGTTTCTCCATGACTCCGTCTCCCTCAGGGAATTCCTTACACATAAAATAAGTCATCTACCTCGATTCTGACTGCATAGTACATGCAATCAATTTACTTGTATTATTGGAATAATTTCAGTTATACTTCTAAGGTTTAAGGCCAACATCATGCTTTTTTTTTTTTTTTTTTTTGACTTTGTCAAGGGGAACTTAAAGGCTTCTTAGGCCCAAGATAAACCCCTTCGGCGCATGTGAAATGCTCCAACTGTGGCCACTTTACAGCCAACATCATGTAGTCCTTGTGATTTTAATTTAGGGAAAATTTCACAAACAGTACACCAAATAAAGGCCATTAATAATTTTCATACACAAAATTCCAAATCGAGCATTTTGGTATACGGACTCTCGAGCCCGACCCACTATATAGACACGACGTCAATAACGCCGTTAACAAATGTCATATTCATTTGTCAAAGGGTAATTTAGTACTCTCACACTCCTGCTCATTTTTTGGTTAAAAAAGAGAGAGAGAGAAACAATCTCCTCTGACTCTCTCCCTCTCCCTCCCCCCCCCCTCGTCTCTCTCTCTCTCTCTCTCTCTCTCTCTCTCTCTCTCTCTCTTCCCCACGTACCCAAACCCAGAAAGCCCGACCCAGCGACCACCACATCTCCTCCACCTTCCAAATTCTCACCCACCAAACTCAACCCCTCTTCTAATCCACCAAATCCCTAACTCTAAGTTAATCTCAGCCCCATCTCCACCACCGATCACCACCACAATCCCTACGCCCATATCCAGATACCTTTCGGGTGCACAACCCCGACGTCGCCGGTGTAAAACCACCCATTCTGTTTCAAGTTTTTTTTGTCGTTTCTGGATGCTCTCTTCCCACACTCTCATCACAACCTCTTAAGATTTTCTAGCAAATTGAGACTAGAGAGAGAAAGATCGCAGAGACAAAGGTGAGGAGAGAGAAATTAGGTCTGAGAAGATGGGTGCCATAGTGAGAGAGAGGGTTTGGGTTGGTCCCTCTTCTAGGAGAGGTTTCCATTGATGAGAGTCTGAAATGAGATGAGTGAGGAGAAAATAACAGGAGGAAGAAGAAGAAGAAGAAGAAGAAGAAGAAGAAGAAGAAGGAGAAGAGAGGAGCGATTGATTAGATGAGAGACCTTGTTGTTACCTTGTGCTGCTTTGGTTTGGTGAGAAATGTATGAATGTCGGATTGGATTAGATGGTTCGGCGGAGAAGCTGAGGATTGAAGGGTGTGCATTGATGGTAATGGTTGGAATTGCAGAGGTGATCGGGATTGGGATGGGAGAACTGAGAGAGATGGGTGCCCATAGTGTGATTGAGAGAGAAGAGAGAGAGAGAGAGAGCTGGGTGCCTAGTGAGAAAGGAAAGTCGGGTGCTCAGGGGAAAACCTGAAGAGACGTCATTGACGTCATGTTACATAATGGGTTGAGCTCGAGATCCGTGTACAAATGCTCGGTTGGAACTTTATGTATAGAATATTAGTGGCCTTACTTGGTGTACTATTTGCAAAATTTTCCCTTTAATTTAATCAGAACACCTTTATACTTGAAATTTCATCAACCGTGTCCAATTTTTATTGCTCCGTCCAAAATGACGTTAACTCTAGTGATGAGGCCCACTTTAAGGGTTAAAATGGTCATATCGCCACTAGAATAAAATCCCACGAACGAAACTCATTTCTACTATTCACCACTCTTCGTCAGCTTCACGTTAGCGCACAAACTGACTCGTCCAGACCATCCTTACCAGGACCTCGTCCGAGCTCGTCCTCATCGACCACCCGCCTTCATCCTCTACTCCGACCAGTGAAATCATAACCTGCAAACCAAAATTAGACCAAGCTGACCAAATATCAAATACCATCAAGAATTCAAAATAACCATCATCTCTTCATAACTTTTCCGAATTTCAGATTTAGCTCTTTCCGGTATAGTGCTAAGCAACCGAATTTTCGTCGTGATCACCACCCTGTTCTGTTATTGGGTCTCCAAGATTTCATCGGACCAACAATCATGTCGACCCGCCCCACCGACTAGGATCCCTGAATTCCAGTCCGTCTCTGCCTTGCTGATCCGCCAAATCCTCCTCGTTGTGAAGCTCTCAAACCTGGTTGACCCGTCTGAGTCCTGCATTTTCTGCCGAGGAAAACCAAGGGAGTGGAGAAGTTCCTCAATTTATTTGGTTTGACTTGTTCAAGAATGAAAAATCTTCATCATCTACTAGGTCACTAGTGAGGTCTTCATCATCTTTCTATATCTGGTGGCAAAGGTCATGGCGGAGGTGGGTGATGGACCTAGGTGAAGGTAGTGCATTAGACTGTCATGGGGTAATACTTATTATCTAATTTTTTTTTTCTTTTTTTCTTTTAATGTTGTCTTATTTGTATTTTTGAAATTCTAAATAGATCTGAGGGTTACAAACGTAATTTAGCCCTCTAGGTGGACAAGCATGGGAGAATGAACGTCCATGTTAGCAGTTAACGTCCAATTTGGACGGAGCAATAAAAATTGGATACGGTTGATGAAATTTCAAATATAGAGGTGTTATTGATTAAATGAAATCACCATGTTACATGATGTTGACCATAAATCTCAAGAAGGTAAACTGAAATTATCCTTAATTATCATAACCATACCACCTTCAGGTATATAAAGTATTATATTTGTGTGTAGGGTCATATATTTTAGCTTTGTTTCATATTTTGCAATAGGGCCATCAAAATATTCAAAACCCTTGACCCTCAGATCAATAGCCCACGTGCGCATCAATACTAACGTGGATTAGTGTCTTTTAGTGCTTAATAATCTTTTGGAAACATTGAAGACTGCGTTAACTAGCACTCTGAGTGATAGGAGGCCGTTTATGTACCACTGAATAATTTAGGTAATTAAATCAGTAATTAATTATTGGCTACAAAGACTAAAGTGGTTTTAATGGCTTTTGTAGCTCTCTTGGGGGCACAAAGCTTTTTTTTGCTTTTGCAAGTTAAAATACTTGCATTTGGCGAAGTAATTGAGACGACTTCCTGCTGCCTGAGTGCCTGCATTTTAGCATGATGCATGGTACTAAACCCTAAAATCCTTTACTGGTACGATATGCCTATACAATCATTTCATCAAAAAGAGAATATATCGACCAATCTTTGATCGGACTTAGGAAATAACTTTAGCTGATCAGCACAGAGATAGAACACAATTATAATTTGAACATTTCATATATGCTTTCTATACAAAACATGAGGCAACTATGAAAAGTACCTCGTGAAAATGAACACTTCAAAATTGTTTCCATAGAAATGTCAGATTAGACGTTTGACAGATGTATTGGTCAACTGATTCAACTGAAGACGCAGAAACGTGCCCGCATAATACAAAGCATATCAAGGAATTATTTCGAAGCACGCATTTTCGATCCAACTGGAACTCACCAAAGCTTTAAGCGCTAGCCACATTATTGAATTTGAAAGGCAGATAGTGTGTCTTCTTTCTTTTGCCTGAAAGAGCAGACATATGTACAGCTAGTGTAGGGTCATCGATTAACATTGAATCAACTAACAAGAGTGAATTACGCAGAAGTGTTTTCTACATTAGGAATATAGGCAATCCCAGAAGCAAAACTCGATGCATGATTGCATGTAGGCCGGGCTTACATTTTATGACTTTGGACAGCGAGATAGTGAGTGGTACGTACCATATATAGTCTTAATTGATCGTTCAAGGGTCTGAGTCAGCAAGATACATGCATGTTGTTGTTGTTCATGAATCTTAAAGAGACAGTCTATGACTCTATGCATAGACTCGTTATGTTGCTATAATGTCAGGGGCTGGAAAATTTCAAGAACAGTACTTGAGGTATATATTCTGAAATAAGGTTTTTATACTTTTCAAAATATCACAATGATGGGTTTGAAAATCCAACCCAAATTAGGTACCTGCCATCAAAAATTGGCATATTTTCAAGGGTAAGTTTGTCTCTTCATGTTTCTCCTCCCCTTTCTTCTCCGTCGCTCTCTTTTCGATCATCTTACTTCTTACATAGTTGTTCTCCGCCAAAATATATATGAAACACTAATTTGAATTAATGAAATCAAAGCAAAATTGAATCAGGCTTTGTTAGAGGATCATTGAAAGCCAAAAAAAAAAAAAAAGCAAACAACGCTATAAGAAAAACTGATTAATGGAAGCAAATCTAACTTTGCCAAAAAATGAAAGCAAATCTAAAAGTGGAAAAGTGTAGTGTATTTCATACTTGCTAGTTTTATCTATTATTCTCTTATTTATCGGTGTTATATATATTCATGTAAATTCATCTCATTTCTTTCTTCTCTTATATATATATATATATATATATATAATATGCAGTGTGCATTTGGTTTTTGATTTCATCTGTTATTATTTTTTTTTTTTTTTAACTTGAACAAGATAGGCAGTTGCTAGATATCACTCCATAGATGTGTCGTCATGATATACATTATGGAGGATTCTTCTAATGCTGGACAATATTAAGGATTTACTTAATTTTGTCGCCATGATATACATTATGATGTATATTATTGAGGAACGACATTATTGAAAGATATTCTACAAAAGACCAATTGAAAGCCCCAGTATGAAATAAAACTTATTAAAGAAAGAAAAGAAGGTAAAATTATGAATTTGAAGCTCAATTTTGATTGTGTTCTAAGTTTTCTCATTAGTATGAGGGTATTATTGGAAAATTGATAGCATTTCTGGATTTGTTTCCTTTCCTTACAAGAACCAAACACTATAATGGTAACTAAAAGTATATATTCTGATACATTTCTAGTCTCCCAAACACTGGAAAATAAATTGATGGGAATTGCAATTTCCCATAGAAAGAGCAAAGAATTGATTTCCATTCTTTTCCTCTAACCAAACGCGGCCTTAAGGTATATACAATTGTAATTAATAGCCAAGAGCTAGTAAGCGGGAGACTTGAGTCAAATCTAGTGGTCACTCGATGATTGAAGTTATCTATCACATGCATTAATTTGCCATGAACTTGGCTTCTGTATATAAAAAGAAAGTACTTTCAAAGGCAGTCATTGGTCTTTTGACGTCTATTAGCCAAAACAAAAATCTTGAATGATAGTCTGAAGTCTCCAGTTCGAGTTGCCTTCTTATGCACAAAACATAGCTGGCCAGAAACTCAATCTTAATTAAGCATTTATGAAACTAGTCCTTAACATATAGATTAGATCGATGTTTAATTTGGAGTTGGGCAATTGGGATTAACTTTTAGTTGGTGCAATAGGCGGCTCATTTTGAAAAATGTTACTGTTTTTTCTATAGAACAGGATGCTGGCCGAGATGGAGCCGTGAGCCAACCTATATTTTCCTGCGGTTTCCCTTGAAAGAACATGTAAATAATATATAAAGATGGGCGCTGAAAAGAAACCAACGTCCGAACGTCTCCAAGCTCTGCTTGGTGGGTGTGCCTATTCAGATGGACAACGATGGGAGATGATTGTGAATTGAAGATGTAAAGGAGTAATATATAGAGCACACAATTTCATCCAACTGGAACTCACAAACTTAGTGCTGAATGATTGAAAAACTGATCAGCCAGATAGCTAGTGTGTTTACTTTCTTTGGTCGGAAAAAAGCAGATGGAGTGTTTAAAGAGTTATTGTCTTTTGTAGAGACCATGGAATCGTGCATCTAGTCTGAAAGAGAAAAAGAGATATTGTGTTCAGTTTTTATTTTTATTGAGAAGATACAAGAGAGAAATGAGGAAGACATAGGCATGGAGACCTATATGTCTAGCAAACAGTATGGTTCGATCATTAATAATTAAAAGTACATACATCCGAAAGTTGGAAATACGAACATCAAAACCTAACACTAAACTGCCTAAAACGTTTTGGTCATGCATGTTGCTGCTGCTGCTATTAAACTCAACAAGTCATGTCCTGTAACCTAGAGCCAGCATGCCGGCCAAGATTGAATATTCAGAATGAGCAAGCAGGGAGGCTTCTCGGTCGGCATCTAAGACTGCCTCTATGCTTCAGTACTGATGGACCCAGCTGTCTTTATCCTGGCTCCTCTCATCTCGCCCTTTTTTATTCCTTACTAATTAAACTATTAGTTAGAGTTGAAAATTCGTGAAATTTTATAAATCAGAAAATTTCATGGAATTGAGGTGGATCGTATGTCAGATAGCACCACAGCTAGACGATCTGAAAAACAGAAGGGTTGCCTACCTTTTCCGTACGTTCCTGTTAGTAGCTTTCACAAACCCTAATTTGCTAGTTGGTAATTTTTCATTTCATTTTCACCCAATAGTTTTACCATGTGTTCAAAAACAAGGTGGTTTTGGGAGTTCGAGTTTTTGAACTAAAAACAAAAAGAGTAAATATATGCAGTACTGGTGCATGTAGGGCAAAAACTGGTGCATGTAGGGCATTCGAGCGTCAATAAATATCGACAGCAGCATAGCCAGTGAGTGTAAGTACCTAATTAATCTCTCTCTGAGTCGAAGGGTCTGAATCAGCAGTGATCTTATATAATCTGGCAGTGATATAATCATGAAAAAAGGGACCAGTCTATATGTACATACATTAGCTGGTGAGCTATATGTCACATCTCGTCGATCAGAGATGAATCTGACCCAAACCAACCGATCAGAAACGAAGCACTCCACCCACCAGTCATGCATATAATAGAACATGAAAAGGATACATAGTTATTGGTGTACGTACTCATCTCCATCAACAGCCCATATTAATTTCTTTGCCTTACAGCTACATATACCTCATTATTACTCTTTGTGGCAGTATCATTATTGAATCTGAATATGAAAAGATCCGAATGCAGAAAGATTTAAGGTCAGAGTTGTATCAGTGCTATTGATTTGGACAGTACGTACTATGCATGCATATCACGTGGCTCAGAGAATTTTATAAGCAAACGAATCTTAGTAGGGTATTTGCAATCATGGTGACTATTGCTGCACAACAAAAGACTGGATTTTACTATTCAAAAAAAAAGAAAAAGGCTGGATTTTCCTGTCTAGCTGTGTGTATCTGCGTGTTTGTGAGTAAAAAGATAACCACAGCATCTTAATGATTCACCATAGTTACTTGGAAGGATATACTTATATCAAATCCCTATTTGCAATTAGAAATTGCAATGAGTTTGACTATATTACTGCCCTTCTTGGCTACGGATATCCACACTTAAGTAAAAGGTGCGGATTTCCAGTTTTTCCCCACTTTCCGATCATATTTTTACATCTTAACCGTTCAGTTTTTAGGTCCTAATGTACAGATCACTTATGCAAATTTTCAGCAATTTGGTGATCGTTAAGGCATCCAAAAATGCAATTATCATTATAAATACGAACGGTTCCGGTTCGACAGATGCGGTTCGTTCGTGTAATTACAGTTTTGGATGCCTTAACGATCATCAAATTGGCTGAATTTTGTAGAGATGATCTGTACATTAGGATCTAAAAACTGAACGGTTAAGATGTGAAAATATAATCAAAAAAGTGAGGGTAAAAATGAAAAATCCATACATTTTGCATATCCGCACCTGAGCAAGGTTATATATATTATATATATATATATAATATATATATATATATATATGCCCTTTTCTAACCTCGATGAAAGAGAGAAGTTTGTACACAACTTGCATATATGATATAGAGTTTGATATATATGAGTTTCTTTAAAATAAAAGGATTAACGTTTGTATCGATCATGTAATTAGTTATTATGAGATAATGATGATAAATACAATCCAGCGATGTCTCCATGGCAAGCTAGTACCTAATGCATTTTCCCTTTTTTTTTTGGAAAAGGATAATGGTGTACGGATAACTCACTAATCCCGTGAAGTCATTTCACTAGTGTTTTCACTAACATTGGCAGATCTAAACAGAGGAACACGTACACTATATCCTTCAAACCCTCTCAAAAAATTGAAAGACAGCTTCAGACTTTTAAATAAGATAAATGACTGACTAATATGCTAATTAAGGTTCTGGATCATATATCTCTATTTAAGCCCCCCAACCCAGTATACTACGTATTGCATAGATATTTGTCGTGTCGAAAGATATAACCTAAACCAACCCATTAATAATTGTGTCAAAAATTTAAACCAAAACCCAACCTGTTTATTAAACGGGTTACCGTTTCAACCGCTTACTCATTTAATAATAAGTCGTGCTTGTTAGATAAAATGACTCATTTAAGCTTTAACAATGGGATCCATTTAACTAAAAAAATGCATAAATTAATTAATTCACTAAAACTCCACAAAAGAAGAATATAAATAATTATATATATTCATAAATAATTAAATCTAATAATTAAAAGTGAAATATTTCAAATTGTGTTATATTATGATCAAATACTCCGAACATCTAAAATTTCAAGAAAAACATAGCACAATCTGGTTAGACGGCCGACCCATTTATTAAATGGGTCATGGAGGGTTGACCCACCGCCGACCAGTTTTTATCGTGTGGGTTCAACCCGCTTATTTCGTGCGAGTTTCGAGTCGTGTTATCGGGTTGTGTCGGAATGACAGCCCTACATGATGTCTACATTAGGAAAGCATTATTTGAGTCTCCTTGCCTCAAAGCTGTTTTAGATTAGCTTTTAATTTGGTCAACATTATAGGCAATCAATGATTTATCGTGAATTGTGATGATGGCGTGCATGAATTAGTGTTCTAAAAATCTCTTGGCGGCCACTTAGCCGCTAGTGGCGCCCAACCGCCTTGATTAGTTTGGGCAGATCTAGGTAGAAAAGTTGAATAAATTTTTTAATATTTATTTTATTTTGTCAAATACTTAAATAACTTTAAAAACGACTTTAATTTGTAAGTATTTGTATGAGCAGGACTGCTCACCTAAATGACAGTTTTAAGAGACAGTGAGAGACAAATGCATCTCAATCATATGTACTAAATTAAAATGTTGAAATTATAACAACTTAAATTATGGAATTTATTTTTCGTCATCAGATTCACTGTCTCTCACAGTCCCTTAAAACTGTTCATTAGGTGAGCATACCTTCTTATTTGAGTAAAAAGTTATTATATTTTCAAAGTAGTATAATTGAAAGTATAGTTTTTTGTTTTGATGTACTTATTTTTATGTTGTACTAGCATGTACCCACACTCCATGTGTGTGTTTGTGGTTTTTTTTTTTTTGAAGGAAGTGGGTGATTTTTTTTAACCAAAGCAGTTTCCTACAACAATATATTATTAGCGAAATGATCATTTACCCAATTTCTGCTTAAAATTGCCCACTTACTCCACTAACTGTTTTTTAACCCAGTTTACCAAAACACTTAAGGGATTATTTCCCTAATACCCAATTAATTCTTTTTATTAATTTTGGGACTTTTTGCCCTCTCCTTCTTCTCACTTTAGAGGGAGAAATCATCCTCCACCTTGCCCGACTACGGTGACCAGTGGCCGGCCGCCGACCGGTGACAGGAATCCGGTTATCGGACTGATGTCGGGATTCCGGCGTATGATTTATTGTCCCCCATAGACAGATTATTGCCCCCAATAATCTATTGACTCTATGTTATTATTTGTGGGAATTATGTTTTGATAGCTGATACGTTTATTTGTGTTTATAGAATGGAATTGTAGTGTACTATGTTGGTCTATTGGGGGACAATAGACATATTATTGCCCCCTGTAACTATTGACTCTATGTTATTCCCCAATAATCTATTGACTCTATTTTATTTGTGGAAATTATGTTTGATAGCTGATACGTTTATTTGTGTTTATAGTGTGGAAATGTAGGTACTATGTTGGTCTATTGAGGGGCAATAGAAATATATTGCCCCCCAGTAATGTGATTTTTAGACGTCTATTGCCCTCAATAGACATTAACTTCTCTCTATTGGCCTCAATTGACATTCAAAACATTTTTTTTCTTTTTTCTTTCTTCTGCCCCTTATTTTACTAAAAAAAAAAAAACTAATTTGGGCACCAGAAAAATGATCTGGGCACCCACATCAAGACCGGACGCGCTTTTCGCCTACTAGGGTTGGACTCCGGCGAGGTAGGCCGACCAAGCTGCTTTGTCGTCTTCAGGAGTGGATGCTGCTACTCCAATCGGCGCGCAGACCGGAAAGCCCAGATCGCCGAAATCGACCAGAAGCCCGGTCGCCGAATCGACCGTGCTCGTCGCATCCGATCTCAACAGAGTCCTCGATCTGCAGCCTCTGAGACGTTATCTTCGGCCTATGCGGCGTCGTCGGCTCTGTGGAGAGCGGCAACGGGCACGGTCGGAGAGAGGAGAGAGAGAGAGAGAGAGAGAGAGAGAGAGAGAGAGGAGAGAGAGAGAGAGAGAGAAGGGAGAAAACGCAGATCGGAGGATGAGAGAGAGATAGATATGAGTGTAATTATAAATTAAAATGAGGGCAATACTGTCAAACACTGTTAGATTGGGTAAATGAGGTTAAAAAAACTCTTAGCGGAGTAAGTGGACTATATTTAGCGTAAATGGGTAAGTGGTCACTGCCCCTATTATTTATTTTATTCTAGTATATTTTTTATTGCATTATTGTCCTGTTGGTTATTTCAATTTCTAAATTTTTTTAATATTTGAGGGTTATCTAAGGAAGCAAATTCTATTTTCTTATTATAGTAATGATAATAAAACAATTAAATTAAATGGCACCCACCTAAGCGCTGTCTAGGCACCTAGATGGTAGGTTTTTCCACTGCCCACCTACTCCTAGCGACTTTTAAACATTGACATGAATTCGATCCGCTCCATCATACCTATGTATCATTTAACTGGAATTTTGAGAGGCAATAAGGATGGAATGGCCATAAGGTCGTAGTTAATTGGTGGCGGTCATGATTGACCGATTAGCCTCGATCTTCCGGAGGCAAAGCCAGGCATAAGTGTCTCTCAGGCTCATATCACATGCATGGTCGGTGAGCCGTGACTTGTTGGTTAGCTGGCCTAACTAACACCGTAGGGGTCATGGGTTTAAATCTCACGACATCAGGGTAGGGTGGGGTGGAAAGTTACAATATCGTCCAGATAAATAAAAAAAATTAATATATATATATATATATTTATATATTTCACATGCATGGCGACCTTACAAGTTAAATTGTTTAGTGGTTCAAGTAGAACGCAAGGCACTTAAGAAAGGAACTATACTTATATGCAACTTTGCATATATAATCATTTCTCTTATATACAGATATGGGATTCTCTTAGAGTATATCCCAATATATTCCTTACAAAGTCCCTGGATCAGCGCTTCAGAATTGTTTGGATGCATATTAATGTATTGGAATCGAAAATCTTATGAAACCCAAATTCAATAAAGACATTCTAATCCCATCAGAGAAAATAAACAAGTATATCATCATGATATTGTTTCCTGACTTTCCTGCCGTATAAAGCCCATATGACTGCTGATCTAATCCCATCAGAGTAAATAAACAGTATATCATCATGATATATTATAAGCTTAGTTTCCTACTTTCCTGCCGTATAAAGCCATATGACTGCTGATCTTTCAGAGTTCCTACGATGTGACGAAAGACACAGAAATGGCATCAAATTTCTAGCTAGTGCTCTGGCTTTAAGGATTTTCCACCATCAAAAAGCAAGCCATCGCACTAGGTGATAAAAATTTTAGACACTGATCTCACACCTTTATATCTTCACGTTTCCTGCACATACTAGTGGACTAGGGAGCTTTAGAGTAATAAAAGAGTTTCAAGAAACCACTGATAAAGTAATCTGGATTCACATTCAATACCAATTGGCAATTGATGGAGTGGCTCAAACCCTTATAACTTATAGACAAGGTTCATTTTCCATGTGGGATATATATATATATATTCTCAACACACCCCGACGTGTAGCGATTTTCAAGCATACACGTGGACATTTGGTGACATGGAGCCCGTGTGGCCGTTAGGCATGCACATGTGGGTAACCCGCTCTGATACTATGATAAAGTAATCTGGGGTTCATATCCAAAACCAATTGACAATAGATGAAGTTGCCCAAACCCTTATAAACTCATAGGCAATGTCTCATTTTTCCCACGTGGGATGTGTATATATTCTCAACAACCACAACTTTAAATTTGATCACATGATGAGTTGCCGCACTCTTTTTGTCTCAAATTCCATGTTATTGTCACGTAACTACTATATAACTGTTGAAAGTAAAATATTATACATAATGCGACTATTCCACACACAAAATTCAACTCTTCAATGTTATTTATTATGACTGGAGAGTCCATTGGCAGCTCTAATGTTTTCTGATATTATATCATAATACATATGGTCAAGTCTTCAATCGAGAAGAAGCTTGGTTTAACTAACAGACAAAAAAAGGTGAAGTAGATCTACATCAAAAGAAAGTTAGATATTGTAATAAGCATTAGGGTTAGTCCAAGTTGTGGTGAGATAGAGTGTAGAGCTAAATTGCAACTGATACTTCAAGTTTAAGTTGTATCATGTCCCCATGCCATTTGTGCTTTTGATACGTTGTACGTCTTATGTGAGTCCAACAAACAATCTCTCTAAAAATAAAATATATGTATCAAATAAATATATGGATGATAGCGTAGTAAATCAAATACCATAATCATTTCCGAGAAGTTTATCTCAAACAAGTATAGACAACCAAACTTAACCAATTACGAATTGATTCTTCATTGACAACCTATGATTGCTTCTTGAGACTTTGTCAAGCGCACTAGCTAGTTATTTGCTTACATTGGTGGGTGTTGTTTCTTTTCACTTCCTTAGACGCTCATATTCATAGATAACACTTTGTTTATTGTTCTCACATGCTTCTTGTTCAATTAACTAGAAATCTTACACACCGATGGGTGTAAGCTGTGGGTGGTTATAAAAGTGGACTGAGTGGTTAAATAGTTTTTTCTAGTCTTAATTTTATTTTTTGTTATTTTAATCTGACGTTATTATTCTCATATTAAACAATTTTCTATACTTTTTAATATTTAAGGGGTATTTGAATTCAATTTTCAGTTATAATTGACAAACCCTCTTCTCTTAAAATATAGTACAAATAAATTGAGTATATTAATAGCGCCTCTGCCGTATTCAAAACAAAAAAAAAAAAAAAAAAATCTTGGGTGAAAATAGTATAGATAAGTTGAGTATATAAAAACATTAAAACTCATAATAAGTCCAGATAACCAGCCAAAATGACCGTCCCCATTTCAAAATCCTCACGTGATAAACCCCCAAACCCTACCCTATAAAACACAACACGCATCAGTCACCCAAACAACAAAACCATACACTCACTCTTGAGTAGTCCCACAGATATATACACACACAAAGTGTAACTGCTGTATAACAACCTACATCTACTTTGTGCTCTCCGATTAGATTTCTTCCTGTCATCCTGTCACTCTCTCTGAAACCTTCATTATCTTCGTGGTCCTGGCGACCTAAATTTGAAAATGATCTCGGATATTTGCCATTTCCTGCTCCTCAAACTTCTTTATATCGAGTCGGAAGGCTTATCATATTGGTGGTCTGGGAATCTTGAGTCAGCAAAACTAGGAGGGAGGCTGAAGTTAAGCCGGAGAGAAGCAGATATGGTCTGGGAAGACATGTTCGATTTAAGCAGAGAATGAGTAAGTAATTCTTCATATATACCAGTTTCAAAGTAGTCGCTCATGAATATCACTTGACACATAGATAGTGCATGATGAAAAGAGTATATCTTGCTTTGAAGTAGAGGAACTACAATGTTCTTAGTTCTTGTTCTTCTTCTTGTCTTTCTTGCTGTCTTTCTTGGCACCAAGTTCTTTTGGTGATATCACCAAGGTCAAGTAGTTCATTTTCATCCTCATAAAAAAAAAAAGCAGTTCATTTTCATTTATTCTTTTTTACTAATTCTGGTTGCAATGAGGTTTTCCTTAACAAGTGGATTCATTCTTTCCTTAAAAAAAAAAAAAACCAATAAAACATCTTCTATAGTGATTATATTTCCTGTTTTTATTTGGTTCAGGACCCCTTCAGAGCCATTAGCCAGCCTCCCTATTTTCATAGATTTCCTACAACTGACAATAGTTAGCAGTTAAGTTTGCTCCATATATGTTCACCTTCTAGACATAATTTGCATCATACATATAAACTCATAAAAATGAAACAAATATAAATTATAACTTATATATGAAGGCCAGAAAGAGTACTACTAGTCAATGCACGAATGTCTATTTGGACTATGTCGATGACCTTCGATGACCCTGCTATCTCTTTGTATCATAATTGACAATATATCCTAGTTCATTGTGATAGCTAGAGGTGAAGATTCTATTGTATAAGGATGCATGTCTTACAAGTCCAACTTGAAATGTTAAGTTTTATGCATGTGAAGGAGACGACCGTCAAGCATTCTAACAAAGTTCAAAACAAGACAATAGATCGATATTCAACAGAACTGGCATAGTCTCAAATTGAGTTTTAGTGCATCTCATGAATGGAGAAAAATGTTACCAGGGAATGAAAAAGCTATTACCTTTTTTCAGAATTGCAAAACTGTACTGTACAGATTAAAGAACTGCTTAACTGTAACTGCAACTGCAACTTGTAATATGCCTACCATAGAGCGTTTGTAAGATAGTCATAACAGTAGTCATAACTTACATGTACAGTTCATGTAATTTACAAAACTGTACTTATTATGAAATAAAAATTCTACTTTTTAGAAACTTTATCATTTTTTACCGTTGGAAAGAATAATACCTCATTTGATTTGTATCATCTGTGACAGATTTCAGCAGGCTTGAATTTCAGACAGAATGGCTCCAGCAAAACTATCCCTGCTGTGTGAGCACATTAGCATAGTTATGCAAGTTAGTTTCCTTGGCATCTTAGTACTGTATTACTTACAAAAAAGCATGGGCGAGATCTGCAAACAAAGAACAAATTTCCCAGACCAAGGCACAGAGAAGCATGGCACCGGCATTGGCATAAGATTCAGCACCATTTACAAGATCAGCATAGCTTGTTGCTCTTTACTGATGGTGACTCATTTCATATTGCTGCTACTGTTGCTAAATGGAAGTGTGACTTACTGCAATCATAAAGTTCGTGCAATTTCATCCGAGGGTATGCAAGTGGTATCATGGGCAATATCATCGATACAGTATACCAGATTGTGAATATCAAGTCCATCAAGTTTCCTTGGCTATTAAGAGCATGGTGGTTTGCAGCTTCATCTTGTCCATCATCTCTGTGGCTGCTGATACTCACTTCCGTATCACATACCATGGTCAGCTTCGGTTACGTGATTATGCTGACTTCATAATTGTCCTTGCATCCGCCTGCCTATTTGCTATTTCAATCAAGGCAAGACAGGACTCACTCTCACCATCCCAAATGGCATCAGTGAACCACTTCTAAATGGAAAAGGTGATAAACAATCAGAAGGAAGACGAGAATCTCCATATGGAAAAGCTACTCTTCTCCAACTTGTCACATTCTCTTGGCTCAACCCTTTGTTTGCTGTTGGAGTCAAGAAACCCATAGACCAGGAAGAAATCCAGATGTCGATATCAAAGACTCAGCTGAGTATCTGTCTCACTCTTTTGATGAGAGACTGCAAAATGTTAAGGAGAGAGATGGAACCACAAACCCAGAAATCTACAAGACAATAACTATTATCAGAAGAAAGCAGCAATCAATGCATTGTTTGCTGTTATATGTGCTGTTTCATCATATGTTGGTCCATATCTCATTGATGACTTTGTAAACTTTCTGACAGAGAAGAAAACTCGAAGCTTAGGGAGTGGCTATTTTCTTGCACTTGCCTTTCTAGGAGCTAAGATGGTTGAAACAATAGCACAGAGGCAATGGATTTTTGGGGCTCGACAGCTAGGGCTTCGCCTTAGAGCTGCTCTGATATCTCAAATTTCAAGAAGGCTTACGTCTATCAAGCCTATCCCGCCAAAGCCACACTAGCGGAGAGGTCATCAACTATATGAGTGTAGACATCCAAAGAATCACGGACTTCATCTGGTACTTAACATAATATGGATGATGCCTATTCAAATTTCCTTGGCAATCTACATTCTTCATACAAATCTAGGCATGGGTTCATTAGCTGCATTAGCTGCAACTTTGGCAGTACTGCTTTGCAACATACCGATGACTAATCTCCAGAAAAGATATCAGACTAGGATCATGGAAGCCAAGGACAACAGGATGAAAGCCACTTCAGAAATTCTTCGAAGCATGAAGACAATCAAACTTCAGGCATGGGACAGTCAGTTCCTTCAAAAGTTAGAAAGTTTGAGGAAAGTAGAGTATGGTTGGCTATGGAAGTCACTACGACTGTCAGCAACTACCGCCTTCGTCTTTTGGGGATCACCCACATTTATCTCTGTGGTCACTTTCTGGGCTTGTATGCTGATGGGCATAGACCTCACAGCAGGGAGAGTTTTATCAGCACTGGCCACTTTCAGAATGTTACAGGACCCTATATTCAATCTACCTGACCTGCTCTCTGCGATTGCACAGGGAAAAGTATCTGCGGATAGAGTAGCTTCATATCTCATGGAAGATGAAATTCAGCAGGATGGCATTGAGCATTTTCCAAAAGATCAAATGGAAAACTCCATTGAGATAGAAAATGGAAATTTGGCTGGAATATTGAGCCAAGCAACACAACTCTTGATGGAATACAGTTAAAAGTGAAGAGGGGTATGAAAGTGGCATTTGTGGGACTGTAGGATCAGGGAAGTCTAGCCTTCTGTCATGCATACTTGGAGAAATTCAGAAGTTGTCAGGGACAGTGAAGATCAGCGGTACAAAGGCTTATGTTCCTCAATCTCCATGGATTCTGACAGGAAATATCAGGGAGAATATTCTTTTTGGAAATGCATACGACAAGGCCAAGTATGACAGAACTGTGAAAGCATGTGCATTGGAAAAGGATTTTGAGCTATTCTCTTGTGGAGATCTAACAGAAATTGGAGAAAGAGGAATTAATATGAGTGGAGGACAGAAACAAAGGATACAAATTGCTCGTGCAGTTTACCAGGATGCTGATATATATTTACTCGATGACCCTTTAGTGCTGTTGATGCTCACACAGGCACCCAACTCTTTGAGGTTAGACTTCCTGGACTTCCTGTGTCACGAACGACATTATGAGTATTGTCTTTAAAGTAACTTGTACTCTGAAGCCACATCCTTTTGAATTTTTGAAATTGATTATGATTTTATACGTTGCAGGACTGCATGATGGGTCTTCTCAGAGAGAAGACCACTCTTTATGTCACTCACCAGGTTGAGTTTCTCCCGGCAGCGGACATAATTCTGGTAAGAAAGACAAAATAAACTCTCTCTCTGCATTTACTTGGTCATTTAAGAGAATAACGAACTATGGAAACTATATAAGAACCAGACAATGACCGGAAGGCTAGACTTGTTACTGAAGAGAACCCTATCTTCTGATTGGATGACTACTTGTAATAATTAAGAAACTCTCCCTAAAAGTTAATTAGGATCCTAGTGAAAATTATACTGTTCTCTTGGTAAGAAAGTAACTTTATGCATACATGGTTTGTGATCAAGTCGACTTATGAGTCACGAGTTCTAAGAATCCACCAAACCAAAACTAAATTGGGTTTTCAACAGGTGATGCAAAATGGAAAGATTGTGCAAGCTGGAAGCTTTGAAGAGCTTCTAAAACAAAATACAGGCTTTGAAGTTTGGTTGGTGCTCATAGCCGAGCTCTAGAGTCAATCCTTACAGTTGAAAATAGCAGCAGAACTACTCAAGATCCAACACCTGAGAGTGAACCCATCATAGAGTCCACTTCAGATGCTGAACTTCAACAGACACGACAGGAATCTGAGCATAATCTCTCTCTGGAGATTACTGAAAAAGAAGGAAAATTGGTTCAAGATGAAGAGAGAGAGAAAGGAAGCATTGGAAAAGAAGTTTACTGGTCGTATTTGACAACTGTGAAAGGTGGTGTACTGATTCCAATCATAATCTTGGCACAGTCATCTTTCCAAGTACTGCAGGTAGCTAGTAACTATTGGATGGCATGGGCTTCTCCTCCCACAAGTGAGACGGAGCCTAAAGTGGGAATAAAGTTCACATTACTTGTTTATGTACTGCTTGCTGTTGGAAGTTCACTATGTGTGCTGCTGCGTGCATCGCTAGTAGCAGTAGCCGGACTTTCAACAGCACAAAGCTCTTCACAACTATGCTACATAGTGTACTCCGAGCGCCAATGTCTTTTTTTGATTCAACACCAACTGGAAGAATCTTAAACCGGGTAAGTTACAATTTGAAACATATGAATGATGCGCACTTCACATTATTCTTTAGAGGGACACTGTCATTTCATGGAATGAAACTAATTATCAGATACATAGAAGCTGACATTCTTACAACAAAAAATGAAGACACTGACAGTATTTAAGCTCTAATATTGGTTTAGAATAAAATCAGATGTCATTGAATTAGAAACTAGAAGAAGCATATAGAAAATAACTAGATGCATGGGTCACCACTAGAAATTTAATGCTGTGTATCCTAAAAGCACCAAGGACAAAGTATATAAGTCCAGGACTATTTTAGATTCTTTAAGTATATCTGTGTGTGTATGTGTGCGTGCGTGCGAATGCATGTGTCTTCAAAAGTAAATGTTCTTTATTTCATTTTGCAGGCATCCACTGATCAAAGTGTGTTAGATTTGGAAATGGCAACCAGATTAGGTTGGTGTGCTTTCTCAATAATACAGATTCTAGGGACCATTGCAGTGATGTCGCAAGTAGCCTGGGAAGTGTTCGTGATATTCATTCCTGTAACTGCAATTTGCATATGGTATCAGGTAAGGACTTCTAGCTCCTTTCAGTCTATAATCAATCTGTATATGAATATTTAATTTTGAGCAAAGCTAAAAACTCAAAAACAATTGCAAATTTGATTTGTATGGCATCTAAATATTCAAGTCATTAGTACAAATAAGAATATTATTGATAAATATTTTTAACCATTATATATTACATGGTATATAATCACAATACATAGTTCTAAAACTTAAATAATTAAAATTTTCAATGATCTGTAATGAGGAACATTTAAAACCACTAAGCAATGATATCAGAAAACAATCTAATATAAAATGCAATAAAAAATGCATGGTGTGAATGGAAACTAAATAACTATTTTTCTAGCATTTTATGTGGGTGAATGCTCTCAAATATGACTATTGACTTAAAATATAATGATGATTACCTCAGCAATATTACATACCAACAGCAAGAGAACTGGCACGGTTATCAGGCATACAAAGAGCTCCCATCCTCCACCACTTTGCGGAATCTTTGGCAGGAGCAGCAACAATCCGTGCTTTTGACCAACAAGACCGATTTAGTGATGCAAACCTCAGTCTTATTGACAGCCACTCAAGACCATGGTTCCATAACGTGTCAGCAATGGAATGGCTTTCTTTCAGACTAAATATACTCTCCAACTTCGTGTTTGCCTTCTCATTGGTTCTATTGGTGACCCTCCCTGAAGGAGTTATTAATCCAAGTGAGTATCAACAGCATTCACAAAACTAAAAACCATCATGATATTGATTATTGAAGGTGGAATCAGTTAATAATCATTATTTGGATGAAGGGAAATCAATTTTCTAGGAAAATCATGGAGCAGACATTATCATATATCTCATTCATTTACTGTGACTGTGCACTAAATTTTTACTTAATTAGTGTTCTGACTTTCTTAATTAGCAAATGAACTTTTGAGTTATAAGCAGAGCAGATATTCGGAACTAATTTTTTTTTTTTCATACAAACAGGCATTGCAGGGTTGGCAGTAACGTATGGAATAAACTTGAATGTTTTGCAAGCTTCAGTTATATGGAACATGTGCAATGCAGAAAATAAGATGATCTCAGTTGAAAGAATTTTGCAGTACTCAAATTTAACAAGTGAAGCAGCTCTTGTAATTGAAGATAGCAAACCACCAATGAACTGGCCGCAAGTTGGAACAATTTGTTTCAAAAATCTACAGGCAAGTGTCTGTGGAAAATTTTAAATAGTGGGAGTTCAACAATCAACCAAAAGATTTCACAGACGTGTGTTAGACTCATCGTAATGCATTTAACTGTCTTGCAGATCCGTTATGCTGAACATCTCCCATCTGTCCTAAAAAACATTAGCTGCACATTTCCGGGACAGAACAAAGTTGGGGTTGTAGGAAGGACGGGCAGTGGGAAATCAACCCTCATACAGGCCTTTTCAGGATAGTTGAACCTAGAGAAGGAAGCATTATAATTGATGATGTAGACATTTGCAAAATCGGCCTTCATGATTTAAGATCAAGGCTTAGCATCATTCCTCAGGACCCAACAATGTTTGAAGGAACAGTGAGAGGAAACCTCGACCCACTAGAGCAATACTCTGACAATGATGTCTGGGAGGTAATTATTCTTATCAGATAAGCAGTACCTGAAATGGCCTGGCCAAGAAATTTAAAACCTTTGAATCGAATTTTGAAATAGCACAAAAACTTTTAAGTTTTTTATCTATCCTTGGTACAGATGATTTAACTTCGTTGAAGAGGTGACTATCGTGTGACAAACACGCTTACACTCCTTTAACAAGCTATAAATGATTGGTTATACTTGCATCGTCTTTTACTGAAACTAAATTCCCAAATTTTCAGGCTCTAGATAAATGTCAGCTAGGTGATCTAGTGCGTGCAAAGGAAGAGAAGTTGGAAGCATCAGGTTAGATTCACTAATTTGGACTCTTATATAGAACAGATCGATCTCTATGCAATACCTTCTTACATGTATGAATTTGACAGTGGTCGAAAATGGAGAAAATTGGAGTGCGGGCCAAAGACAGTTAGTTTGCCTTGGAAGAGCATTGCTCAAGAAAAGCAGAATTCTGGTATTGGATGAAGCAACCGCATCAGTTGATTCTGCAACTGATGGGGTGATCCAGAAGATCATCAGCCAAGAATTCAAAGATCGAACTGTCGTTACAATAGCTCACAGAATCCACACAGTTATAGACAGTGATCTCGTTTTGGTCCTTAGCGATGGTAAGCAAAAACACACGCACACACATGCTAGCATGCTTGCTTATATACCAAAATCATAAACCACATGCACAAATTACAGACGTACACTAGGTTATTGAAAGAGAACTTATGAAAGTGATTTTGTGCATACAGGAAGGATTGCAGAATACGACACGCCAGCCAAGCTACTAGAGAGAGAAGAGTCGTTATTTTCCAAACTCATAAAGGAGTACTCAATGAGATCCCAGAGCTTCAACAGCTTTCCAAATCTACATAACTAAGAATTCCAAGATTCAACTAGCTTGAGGGATCAACAGGGGCCATGTATAATTTAAGAACCATAAAAATGGATTGGCTAGATGAAGTAGTAGCTGTTATAGTTCTACTGATAGATATAGATGCAGCATCGATCAGGAGATTTAATTTCTATGTCAAAATGATCACGATATTTCTCCGAAATTCGAGTATGTACCAGTATGTACGTAGGAGAACTTACCAATAAAAGAGTTCCTTGAATCGAGCGAGCTTGCACATTTTCTGAAAAATGGTGAAGAATGTGATCAAAAGTATTGAAAAACCGTTCTAATAATAGTTTACTTACTGATGCATAACTAACTGGATCAAGTCCTTACATGATGGAATCGATCACTTTGATTTTGGAGAAGGAAACGAAGGACTCTCGGCGCTTTCATTATACAATATGTATTGAAGGTATTCTAGGTTTCTGGCCAATGTGACCTGTCAAGTTTTACCCTACCTAAGATAGGTAAGAAGGCAAGGAGATGGATTTTCAAATGAATATCAATCAGCTTGGCTGGAAGAACGTATTATTTTGATCAAACATCTTTTTGTAATTATTTTTGCTACAAACTTTACACTTGTATTGACTATTTAGCCTCTTTTGTAGGCTCATCTAATGAGGTATCATTGATCATATATTGTTGACTATTTGATTTTATATTGTGAGTTTGTTCAAGTATAAATTTCATTTATAAAGTATTACAAATATTCAGAAAAAATGGCTCTGACTCTCTCTTGGGAGGACTATCGTCTGTTCCTCTCTTTGGTGAGCGGTAGCGACAAAACCTTTCACCTGCTTCTCTTTTCATATTGCTGTAGCAATAAACCTATTCGTTTGTCTCTCTCTTTGGGTGGAGGAGGCATTTTTGCTGATGTTGGTAGAGATGGAGTGCTGGTCAATAGGATCTGGCTTAGGGGAGTTCCACTTGGCAATGATGGTGGATCTGCTCGCGAACGGATGAGTTGTGTTTGTGATGGCTGTGGTAGAGATCGGGGGACCGATCTGGAATTGGTTGTTTTCCAGGCTGTGAAGACTGGATGGCCAAAATTTATGGCAGTGACGCCAACGATCCGAAGAGTCTTCTCGCATCTCTCGTCGTCTATCGGCGAGGATCTCATGGTTGACGGTGGTGGCATGACTCTCTAGTTGTCGTTGACAAGGGTTGGGTAATTGTTTCTGCCTGTGATGTCAGCAAAGCTGCACTGTTTGATGCAGGGCTCGCCGCGGTGTTTCTTTGCCTCCAGTGGTGGCAACGGCGGCGTGGGGGGCGGTGGTATGTGCTGGTGTGTCCCTTCTACTTTCAACAGTAAGGGCGGTGGCAATCCGATGATGGCAGCATAGAAGATGGTCACTGGGCTTCTAGGGCTTGCGTTGGTGGCTCTTGGTGGGCCTGGGATCAATGAAGCTTGGGACTTGAGGTCTGTTATTGGATCCCTGGATTGGACTTTTGCTTATAGTAAGGGATTTTGGGTTCGACTTTAGATGTTGGGCCTTTTATGGGCTGGAGATGGAACTGCTTGGGTCTCTTGCTGGACTGAGGTTGTTTGGGGCTTCTTACTTTGGGCGGCTCTAATGAATGAAGATGAAGTAGATGGTGACACATCATCCTCTACTCCTAATGTTGTTTGATTTTTTTAATCTTGGTCGCAAAGACCAGTAGCTCTGAGGGTCATTTTACTTTATTGCTTCGGAGTTTCTAGGTTTTTGTTTGAAATAACAGTGCGTGGACTTCCTAAAAGGTGGGTGTACTGGGGGTATTTTAGGTTCTTACATGTTCTTGTTTTAGAATAGGAGTCTCAGAGTACTCTGAGGAACAATTATTTCTGTCGACCCTATAGAGGTGTTTCGTTTTGTACTGCTTGCTGAATCTATATAATAGGTTGACCTCTTTTGATTAAAAAAAAGAAGTATAAATTTCATATAAGACTAAAGTTTGGAGGGCCACATTTTAAGCTTTCGCACAAGGCCTTCAAAAAGTGTGAGACGGCTCTGGATATAGGTCATGCGAAAATCTGAAAATAATCCTACATGAAAAGGTGAGGACTTTCCTTACGAGTTTGTGTAGGATTTGGGTGAGAATTGATTTCAGTTAGGGAAAAAAATATAAACAGTACCTGAGGTAAGACCCATTCTAAATTTTTATACCTAAGTTTTCGAAACTATCACAATAGTACCCAAAATAACCAGCCCGACCCAATATTCGTACCTACCGTCCATGACGGCGTTAACCCACATGCTACGCGCCAAAATTAGATGGGTATTTGGGTAATTTTCTTACCCAGCCCTTGTCTGTCTCCTCCAGCGAAGCAGACCCTTTTCTTTCTCCGTATTTCTCCCTCTCTCTCTCTCTCTCTCTCTGCCCCAATTTCACCAGAACCTAGTTGCTCTGAAACACCAGCAACCATCCTCCTCCCCAATTTATAGGTGAGTACCTTTGGGTTGCTTTTTGCCGCATTTTCTGACCTGGGTATTGAGCTTCTTCGGCGAAACCGCCCCGATTCGTAGAAATTGGACTGCGAAAACGACGGCAGGGATGAGAGTGATGGGGATGTTAGGAGGTGGAGGCTTTCGTGATTAATTGGAGCGAAGACTAAGCAGTTGCGTCCTCATATCTAATTTTTTTTTTCTTATTCATGCTTTCTGGATTTGGTTGTTGTGTAGGAATGTTTGAAGCTTTTTTATGCAAAGATTGCATCTTGGTTTGAGTATTTTTGGGTTGATTTTGATGGAGCTGGATTATAGTCTTAGAAGCTTGCAGGAAGGATTATAGTCCTCGAATCTGTAGGTTGATCTGAAATTGGTTTTTGTTACTGTCGAAGGCGTCTTCAATCTTCATTTGGGTTGCTCAGCTCTGTAATTTGTTCATGTTTCTGGGTTTTGGGTGTTTAATGATGCGTTTTCACCATTGGTGGTAGTTGGGTTTGTGTGTAATTCTGGTTTGCTTTCGCAAAATGCTTGCTTGTTCTTGATTATTACATGTGAATTGTGATGGGGCTGCAGTTGAGATTTTGGAATGTGGTTTTGCTAAGACTGAGAGATGGAATGTGGATATAAATGACAAGAAGTTGATTTATGATGATCTGAGGGTGATGAAGAATGGGTTGTAAAAGAATGGAACTTCATGGGGAATTGATGTTCATCAAAAATCACCTTCAAATAATACAATTGCCTGATGCGAAACCCGTCATATGATAGTTATGAGTGATAAGTTCTTGGTTTTGCTTGATAGCATGTTTCTGTGTTTGTTGGATTTGAATGGGGACGAGACAGAGAGAACATCGGTTTTCTGGGTTTCAATGAGGAAGAAAGAGAGTATTGTTAATACTTTACTTTTTCTTTTTTAATTTCTCCCTCTTCATTAATTATTAATATTATTAATTTATTAATACTAACTTTAAAAACTTAACCACTTGGTCGGATTTACCCTTGAAAATATTCTACCTGGCATGTAGCTTAACACCGTCTTGGACGGCGTGTATGAAAGTTGGGTCGGATTGGGAATTCCAGGTACCATTGTGATAGTTTTGAAAACTTGGGTATAGAAATTTAGAATGGGTCTTAAGTTGGGTACTGTTTATATTTTTTTCCCTTTCAGTTATGAAGCCCATTACTTTATCATGATATCTGAATACTCTCTCAATATAAGTTGTCTGTCTATATGACTTGAAATTCACCGCACGCTCACACGACAGGAGTGTTAGAGAATATGAATCCCGCTTGAGAAAATGGCACTTCATTCCTATAACCAGTACACGTGGCAAGTTATAATTCGATTGTGGGTCTATAGAACTATAGAAGAAAGACTCTATTGGGGGAGTTGTAGCTCTATTCATTCCTCTCCCATTGCCCGCCTTCTTCGACAAGCTTTAGTAGCGGTGGGCGCTGATGGCACTCAGAATCGTCCTGAGCCCAGTAACCACCGTCCGATCGGAAGCCACAAATTCCAACGGTGCTCTTCCCCCACGGAATCCAGACCCGTCGCCCCGACTCTCCTTCTCCAAGCCCTCTTGGGTCGTCCGCACCGAGGCAAGTTACTTCAAGAGTTTAAACATTTCCATACCACTCTTCTCTCTTCTCTCTTTCTCTCTGTTTTGGGTTTGCTGAACTTGATGTTTTCCTGTCAGAATTTTTGTACCATTAGCTTGTTGGTTCGATTTTGGGATATGAATGTGTTACATGTGACAAAGGAAACATAGAAAAAAATAGTGTCTGGTTCCGGATTGAAAATTAAGAAGTTTTGATTCAAGTAGTCTCGGATAGTCATATGTAGGTGCTGTTCTCGATTCTCTAATGAATTTGAAACAAATAACCAAATCCAAATTCTTATCTGTTATTTTCTATCCACAATTTCCAAACACAACATAAGTTTTTTAAGTACTGAATCATCAGACAGTTTATGATTGTGGAAGTTATTCCGATTAGTTTGGTGACAAGGTTGTACGACATTACTGCTAAGGTTTTGGCTTCGACGTTCAGGAATGTGTGGGAGAAATGTAGAGGTGGTCGATGAGGTAAGAAAGAAGATGGACTTGGGGAAGGCCTATGATATTGAGTGGAAATCTTTTGGATTATGTAATTGGAAGAGAAAAATGGAGTTGGATGGTGGAGATGGATTACGGGTTGTCTGAGATCAGCAATGACTGGAAGATCCAGAGGGATCTTTTCTGCCACTGAGACAGGATGATCTCTTCTTTTCTCCTTATTCTTGTGGCCGATTTGTTAAGTAGGCCGATGAAGAGGCAAAAAGAATTCAGAAGTATTGAAGGTCTGTCTGTTTGGAGGGAAGACGTTAAGATTACTCATCTACAGTTAAGTGATTTTAATAAATAACTAACAACTCAGTGAAAAGTGGACTGTGAACTGAACCAACTTCTCAACTTTTTGGGTTTAATATTTGCCCCCTTTAACGGTAACACTTATGTAATTTCATACTGATCTTATCTTATGTGATTGTACCATATATGATTCCTTTTGTTGCAATGTTTATGTGTTGTACTCTTTTGTCATTTTGATCATTATTGTTATGAGTATGATATAATTATTAGCATTCTTATCATTAGTAGATAATTGCTGTGATATGATTCTGTTTATTATCACATAAGGTGTTGCTCATAGAATGACTGTATCAGCATGCTTTCTTTATTAAAACTGAACAATCTGTAAAGTATCATGCATTGATATTATTGTTCTTTGGAAGTTTAAAAAAATACAATGGCATAACACTTTAAACCATGGTTGCAAATATCCTCAGCTTATTGTACTTTTCCTTTCCTTCAAAAACGAATATTCTTTTTTTTTTTTTTTTGCCCTGCCATCACTCATTCTCTAGTGTCTATATTGACTCTAGTTGGCTACTAGGGTGTACAAATTGTCTTTATCGACATCCAGTTTAGTACTTTCTATCAAAGGGGTGGAAATGTTCAATTCAATTTCTTTGTTGCTACGTTTGACTAATTTTTTATCACCTTTCTCTGTTGCAGTCAAATGTTCGTAAAGAAGTAAGAAAGACCCCGGATCCTCCTTGTGATATCTGCACAGGGAGTGGAAGGATTGATTGCCACTTTTGTCAGGGAAAAGGTATCTCTCTTTCTTTCCTTTATGTAGAGAATGTATTCTAGATTTTCCCTTTCTCATTTTGCATTGCTTGGATTGACTTTATTTTGACATAAGAACTAGCTGTTTTTCTCAGTTAGTTTTTATGTGGGTGCCTCAACAGATGACCCCAAAAATTAATATTGTATCAGAATGGCTGTTAAAAGTACCTCTATCATTTGACTTTTCCTCTAGATAGAGCTTTTGAGTTCTGAAACTTTCCAACTGTGAATTCTGAAGTATGAAACTTACATTAGGAAGCCGAAGTTGTTCAGAACTATTGATACTTAAAATCGAGAAAGTTTTTAGTTTATCTCTATGAATATTACTTTATCTGTATAATCCAGTAGGATTGTTTTACTTGCGTGAAGATAGCAATCATTTACAGAATTTGAATAATTATACTTATATCACCCTACTTAAAAAATCAAATCTGTTCTCAGATAACAAACTACCTTCAGTGGAATGTGAGTTGAGGCAGACATTCTTGTTTTATGAATTTCTTAACCAACACTGAGGTTAGGCAGGTTAGTTGCAGCAAACAAAAAAAGAAGCTCCTTCTGTGCAGATAGGACTGCTTATTAACACCACTCTTTCTTTTGTTTTATCTTGGCAAAATTTGAATTTCAGACTTGTACCTTCAAATGAGTCTAGCTTAAAGGGTACTTATTTTTGAACCAGTCCTGATCCAGAAAAAGATGGTGCTGCTAATTTCTGATGTCGTGTGAGTCCAACTGCTCCACTACTCTCATCTTCATATTTTTTCTTCTACTTTTTTATTTTTTTCCTTTTTATGTTGATACCCATAAATCGTACATAACCCGCATTACGGACCCAGGCTTGGAACCAGGGCCTCGTGCCAAACCTTACAACCAGCAACTAAGTAGGTACCCTTAAGGGAGTTCGGACCTCAGACTATATGGAAGCAAACCATCCTGCCTGAGCATGACTCAAACTTTCGCTTGTAGTTCCCGCATCATGTTTCAGACTCAAATTGAATGTTTCTTTGGCCTGTTTTGCCCTTTGTGGCTAGATGTGCCGGTTCTTAGTTCATTTACATGTTCTTTTTATTATCATTAATTTTTTAGTTCTTTTCAATTTTCCGTCTAAATTTTGTTATCTCCTATATGATAGGGAGGACAAACTCTGTTGACATGCAAATGCTACCCAAAGGAAAATGGCCAAGATGGTGAGGTTTCAAGACTTTTGAGTTTTACACAATATATATATATATATATATTTATTTATATATTCATGATGATAATCAAATAGTAAAGTTATTTCAGACTGGTTGGTTTTTTGTAAGGGCCATTCTTGGATAGATACCTAACAAATAATTTGGGTTTAGTCATTGGAAAACATTGTGGTGTGGCCCAACAATGCGATCCGTTTCAAGCATCTGTGTGTGTGTGTGTGTGTCTGTGTCTGTGTTAGTCCGTGTGTATTTATACTCTGTGTGTGTGTGTGTGTGTGTGTATTTATACTACCTAGCTGTGAATGTGCTCACATTCTGATCTTAATCACTCGTGCAGGTGCAAGACTTGTGGTGGAAGTGGTCTCAGTTACTGCTCCCGCTGCCTTGGAACTGGAGAGTATAGGTATATAATGGGCTTTCATTTCATGAGGATGGATTCAGCTCATACAGGAGACAATCTGAATGCAATTCAAAGTAATCAAAAACGATGCACTGCTAAGGATTTATATGAATAATCGACTTAGCTACAAAAATGTCTCAAAGTTTGTAAATGTTGTATGAACACCTGGAATATGTTGTACAGTTGTAGACCCTAAAATTTTCAAATATATTTTCAAGCTCTCTTATATCCATGGTTTCTACATATGTAGAGTTAGAAAAAGATCTGGCTTCCTATTATCTTCCTTTGCCAACTTTTGCAATCTCACTAATGGTCCTTAATGATTCTGAAGGTACTTGATTTTACAGTTCTTTTTTCTGCTCAATAGCTCAATGAATCAGAAGATTTGTTGTATTTTTATTTGCCCCATTCTTAACTCTTGCATATTTTCATTGATTGACCCTCTCACGCCTTGAATAAGCCAATAGCGCAGCTTGAGACAACTCTAGCCTTCAGTTCAATTGACAACTGATTAAATGGCTTAGGCAATAACAGAACATCCCGACCAACTACTAAATATTGGTTTGGAAAGCTACTGTACACGCAGTTAGTTTTATAGTTAATGAAAATTAAAAATATGATATATATTGGTCCATACTAAAATATGATGAAAGGTGCAAATCGATGAGATGTCTAAGATTACCAAGAGAAAATGGTAATTTACGGGAAATTGGTTCGCCAGTTTATTAAAATTGAGAATTCATTTTTTTTAGCTTGAGTGATTCATATTTAAATTGACTAGCCAAAGAAAACTCAACAGTCAAATAGATTTCTAGAAGCTCATTCAATCAAGAAAAATACATTTTAGCCATCAGGAAGTTAGTGTGGAACATAAATACAAGAGTTTTCAAAGTATCAATAAGACGGGCAGGTTGACTCAAGTTTCGTTAGCCAGCGGGGGGGAGGGGCAATGTTTGTACCCACATTTACATGTCCACTTTGACATAGCTAATGTGCAGATAGTCATTGAATGACTTCGAATTAGAAAGAGCCACTCAATGTGTAATTGGGCCGATGACTAAACACGTTGACCAATGATTAATTGGGCAACACATTTGGTCCAAGACAAGTCAATTAAGGACAGGCCGATAGGTGGTTTCAAGAGTTAGGCCGTTAGTTATAGACCGGTTCATTGAAAGGAAAGTTTATTGTCTAAAAGCCCATCGGCCAGTTACTCAAATCACTAAAGTCAGTTTCCAACTCAAACTCAGTAACTTAGAGAGATAGTAGTCGATAGACGGAGAGGCCGGTTAGTACGTGCGTGATAAAGATAAGAATTGATCAAGTTAGTATTTCACTCAACTTAAAGTCCACGTCAGCTGATAAGGAGAGTTTGTTGAGTCATAGTCTTAGCTAGCTCCTTTGTTTCTTCTTTGAGTCCATGGATTCTTTGCTTATCAATGCTTGTTTTATTGTTTGTTTGGATCAGTGTTTAAGAACCAAGTGATGTTTTGTTGTGCAAGGAGTTTACTGAGATGTTCCCAACAATAGTCTCCTTCTACTTTTGAAATTTGATTACATAATGATACAAGTTTGGTTTGCCAAATTGATCGTTGTGATTCGAGTGGACGATATATTCTTAATACCTATACAGAAAACTCATCATCTGTATAAGAAATTTGACTACTATAGAGCATGCATGAATCAACGTACGATGTAACCCAAAATTCAGACCGAAATATAAGAAATGTACTGTGCATATTCCAATTTAATACCCATAGTTTCATTAGATTCTTGTCATCTCCCTTGTTTGCTTTGTATAACTAGATCATACGTATTATTGATGTTATTAATTCAATACTTGCATACTTAACCTTGATCGTATACATAAACCAATACTACATTTTTCGAGACTTAACAGGGTAGCTTGACATCATAGCAATGCCGCAAGCGCCTTCCTTATCAATAGAATCACGTGTCATTCTGATATAACCAGATTCACCCCAGTTAGGACCCCAAGAGTTTTTCACAATCCAGTACTTGTTACCATTTTCTTCACCATATCCGACTGCTGTCACTCCATGGTTGAGACTCTTACCACATAGCAGGCCAGTGAAGATACCGGAAGAGTAGAGTTGCATAGCAAAACCACCCGCGTCAATTGCAACCGAGACAGGTTGATGAGCAACTGCAGCTTGTAAGCTTTTTTCATCATTATCAGGTACTGTTTCATAGCCGCCTATTTTCACAGCATATTTTTTCTGTTTAGCTTTATTGCAGGTGCCATCTGATCCTGTGTATGGATAATCTTCTTGAGTGGTGAGTCCATGCTTTCTTATGTAATCAAATGCATTTTCCATGTATCCACCACTGCAACCTTGGTTCCCGGTATTTACGTCACAGTCCACTAGCTCTTGTTCCGAGAGTGACACCAGTTTTCCGGTATTGATTTCGTGAAGGCCTTCCACAGCGGCAACTGCAGAGAATGCCCAACAGCTACCTGTACATATAGAATGATACGTATTATATATCCACATAGGCTTTGTGTCAGTGGAATTATATTGAGTATTTGATTTTAAGAAGAAAGGTGACAGAATGCAAACTAAATAGGTCAGTACTATCTAGTGCAGGAGCCACAAAAACAAAATATAAAAGTGGTTAGCAGACACTTTTAGAGAATAAACTCAGTTTTATACCACATCGGCCTTGGTCCCTGACCGGAGTTACGCTCCCATTCTTTCTCCAATCCACTGTAGTTGGCAAGTCCTTCCACTCATACCTGAACTTCGTCTTTGGATTTCTACCAGCTTGGAAACCCAAGTGGGTTCTTGTAAACTCTAAGTTTGTCATGTCTGCAAATTTGTTGTCAGTGAGTTTGTATGACAGGTTTTGAGAGTTTATAAAATCAACAAGCTGAACGTTGGACTGGAAAATTCCGAAACGATATTCCCACTCCTCTCTATTCTTGTATCTTCGGTCAAATTTTGTCAGCCACCTTTCGTACCTCTCCTTCATGGATTTTTGCTCATACCCTATCGGCTTCTGCTTTTCAGTACACGCCAGAGACGATGATATGCACAGCGTCCAGACCATAAACAACATAAAACTGGCACACCTTAGCATTATAGATGTCTGCATTGTTCCCTTTGGAATGTTGGTGGATCTTATGCCTAATATGTTGGTTTTGCAAGTCTAATATAGATTTCGAGTTCGTATTTTCTAGGTAACATTTCTTTGTTCATGCCTTTGGTGCTTGTGGATTTGTTAAGGCAAGCTTTTCAGATTGTCTTTTTAACGATCACTCAACTTCCCTTCTGAATGAGTTTCGTATGGGGCTCAAGGATAGCCAATTAACTCAGGTTCTTTAACCAGTGGCAGAATTGAGTTAGAGTAGCCCCAAGCTATCCACACCTGAGTCGATCCAATATTCATGCAAAAGTTGCAATGGTGCAACCCCGAGACGTAATTAATGAATGGATTTGGAGTATGGGACTGGGATTCTATAATTCATTTCACAAATCGCATGGCATCTACATGATCAGAAGAATAACAAAGAAAATGACAAGGGAGACCAAGAACTAGAGATGGGGTACAATCAGTCTTTGCATACTAAGAGACACACGATGAATCAAAGATGAAACTTTTAAACAAGATAAGGTTCAGAGAAACAGAGCTAAAGAAAAAAAGAGAAAAGACACAACCCAGATAATAGATCTGCCTAAAATTAGTCAAATAATAAAAATATATGTAATAATACCAAAACAGACTCCTCCTCCTCCGACATTTCCATAACTTCTCCAACAGTGATTACATGGTTCCAAGCTCACATATGCTGTTGCATTCTCAGCCACATCGCCAGCATAACTCAGGTCAAGAACCTGAACCATTCAAATTTCTGGTATGAAGTTCCATCAACAGCTTCTTGGGATATATAGGTGAATTTACAAAATTCATGTACAATAAAAGATAACCTTTGGCATACTTGAGAACTACAAATTCAAATGATATTAACACAAGATAGTTTAGCCATTTCTTGTTCTCCCAAGTTCTAACTTCTAACAAGACCTTTTTACTCTGCATACAAGCATGAAGACATCAAACCTATGCTAATTTTTTGAAATTTTTTCAAGTGGAAAGCTTCAGGTCTACATCATCAATCATTTGTAGTAAGAACTGAAATAGGAAGAGAATGCCAAAATGCAATCTTATCCAAGCCACTGAACTCAATGCTCCACTGGGTTGTGAAGAAAATAGCAGCCGAAATTTAGTTAAAAGTAAAAAAAATGCAAGAAGTATAAACTCAGAAAGTGTTAGTCCCTTAAAAACTCAGAAAGCATTGGTCCCTTAAAAATTCAGAAGGTTGCATTTATTTATTTATCAATTTTTTTAGAAAGGAATTTCAATTGAAGCGCAAAGATAGCTCAGTGGAAATTTTGTGTTAAGAACAAAGAGGCGGGGCACTTCAATTTGGCTGATCAGGCAGAAGGAGCAGGATTGCCATGTGTTGTGAATAATATGATATGGATAATGTCGGATTGATGAGTATAACAATTTAGTAAAAAGGAAAACAAATAAACGAGAAGTGTAAGGGTTGAAAGAGGGGGAAGGGGGCAAGAAAACTCCCCAATTCTTTAGAAACCAAATGGACATTTAATTAAAACCAACAGACTTCATCACTCACATAGATCCATACACATTTCAGAAGCAAAATAAAAAATAAAAAACAAGAAAACGAAGAGAAGTTTACCTCAATATGTGGTTGGCCAGTTTTAGGGTGAAACCCTTGACCAATGACCTTGCCATCCTTGACAATAACAAAACCCACCATTGATTGGGGCTAGCAGACATGATAGCCTTTCTGGCAAGCTCCACAGACCCCTCATATAAAACCCATCATCTCTTTCTTGTTGCCAGTGTGGACCTGACCCAAACCAAACCACCATGGTTTCTTACACCTGTAAATGATTTAAACACCCTTTTGAACGAATTGTGAAACTGATATTCCAGATTCAACCTCAAAGGTTGGTTGAAAGTTTCTTTAATTGTGAGACATTGTACAGAGTCAAACTTGGGAGTGAAAATCTTTGAAATTGCAATCTCTTTTTATCTGTAAAACCTCAATCACAACTTTCCTAGTGCAGCAGTTTGGTCGAAGTAACTTCACCTGTCAGAGAAATCTAGGGGTTGTTCTCGCCACTTCTATATATCGTTGTCTTCTCTGTAAAACGAATGCAATGTGGAGATCCAATCATTTACTTTTTTGGAAATTGTGTTTGTGCTAATCTAAAAAGAACTAACACCAAAAGGAAAAGAGTGAAACTGATATAAAAGGAGCTTAAGGGAGTACACCCCTAACATCACATGTGCTTGCTGAAGCGTTTCAACAATATCTTTTCAGAATAGATATTTGAAGAAAGGTGCTCATCTTAGCCTCAATCATGTCCAGCAAAATGTGAGGTATTGTTCTTTCTTTTCCATTTTAATTTCAGAAGGTGAATTAAACACTGTTAGTTTTTTATGCATTCAAAATCAACATAACATTCTGAAAATAGTCAACATAAATCAATAAAATAAATCAAATGAATAGATAGAGTGCACAGTTTTGTTTCCCACATAGTAAGCATCTCTGCCAATGCTAGCTCTCTAGCACATAGTGGCTGAAAGCTATTTTGACTCAAGGTTAGTCCACAAATCTTTCTTAACAGTAACTACTAGTAGAACTGAAATTCTGTTATTTTTGCATTTAAAAAAACAAAAAACTTTTTCTTATCAAAAGTTCCTTTGAAAGCTCATGTTTCTTCAATCTTCAGCATCTATAGTGTCGACCAACTTATTACGTACAAGTTTATCACATCTCTAGTCCAGATAATGTCAATCTTACTACAGTTGATGCTAAATCCTGTAAGTGGTAGATGCAATGTAAGCTACTGATATATATAGGTAAAACTAATACAGTATGTGTTCACTTATTATATACAAATCCAAATCTAGCTCTCAAACACGCTCAACAATTCTTGTCTATGCCAGTTGATTTAGATTAAAAAAACTAAAATCCTGTAAGTGGTAGATGCAATATAAGTTACTGATATGCATAGGTAAAAACTAATGTGATGAAGAATACAAGCAGAATATTTTGAAGTCAAGATTTGGAAAGTAGTTCAAATATATCTAGGTTTTTATTATTAGGATTCTTATAATTATTAGGATTATTTCTTTAGGATTCTTCAAGGATATCCCTAGTTATTCTAGAGTTATCTTAGCCTCCCTATATATAGAGGCCTTTGTAGTCTTTTATTGGCAGAATTGAGTTAATAAAAATTGAAAGCTTTTGCTTCTCTCCAGGTTTGTGTGATGCAACCTAACCTTAGGTGTGATGCCTAAGTTCTCTGAATGTGATGCCTAGAAACCCTACTGGTGTGATGCTAGTAGTTCTATCCCTTTTCTTCTTAAGTTTCGTATTCTAAATTCCTTTTCTTTCTAACAATCGAGACTGCTGCAAATAAACCCTAGTTCTACAGTTCTTTTGCTACTTGTCCTGCATCATAATGTCCATTGTGTGAGGAAAAAAATGCAAATAGAAATCAAAAGGCACAAATCAAAAATGCAAATAGAATTCAAAAGACACAGATAAAAATGCATATTTGAGTTAACAACAATCCACGGTTTAACTATGCTGACAGATTTACAAACAAATTGGCAAACAAACTCAAGTCATTAGTCAGTTATAGTACAAAAGGAGAAGAGGACTGCTACAATTTAAAACATCTAAACAAACTCCATGCATGAAATTTATACACTGACCAACACAAGAAAAACAGGTATTGCTTATAATGCCATTCCTGTAGGAGTTCAAACAATAAAGAATAAACTTTTAAGTCAAAAAGTAGTTCAGTTCACACAATCTTTGTTCAGATTTTGTATCAAGTTTGAATTTAGTGACACTTCTAGAGACATTTTTTTTGTTACATTGGGGACCCAATATGTTTGCATCAACAAATCCGCAATATCAAATAAATTTTTCATCTCAAAATCATCATTTATCCCATGCATGAAAAATTAAAGTCCATGAACTTTACCATATATCACCAGACTTTTGAGAAGCTGAGTAGCAGCACCAAGGAACATTGGCCTTAAAGTTAAGGTGCAAAACATCCGGCTGAAAAGCAGCCCCCTTATATGCTAACATTCCGTGGACTCAAGGAAGAAACAGAAGGAGCTAAGACCTCAATTCTGCAAATCTTTGTCTCACAGCATAAGCTAACTTCCACTCACCAGCACCAGCCAACCTGTCCACAACCTTGTGCCTCGTCGTGATATATGGTATGAAGCCTTTCTCTGTCATCCTCATGACCACCTTCCCGGCCAAAATATTCTCACCGGAATCCAAGCAGCCTTTAACCACTAAATCATAGCTCTCAAACCCAACAGGGTAATCCTTCCTTTCTAAGAACTCAATCAGCTCAACTGCTCTCCATATCTCTCTGTTTGCTCGCAATGCTGCTGCTACTTTCACAATAGTCCCCTGCCTCGGTGTCAACCCAACTTTCTCCACCATTTTCTTTATCATATCTAATGCCTCAGAAGTTTTTCTGACCCTGCACATCGCACGAACTACTGTGTCAAAACTCTCCAAATCAGGAACACATCCAGCCCTACTCATGCCCTTCAAGACTTTAACAGCCTCATTCAATTGATCAACATCACACAAAGACCATATAAGGTAGTTACACGTACTACTGTCAGGGTGATATCCAATAGACTGCATCTCAAATAGGGTGTCTGAGACAGACCGAGATTCCTTCCTGCAGTTCACCCAAGCGGACGAGAGGAGAAGACGGGTTTGAGCAACAGGGACGCAACCAGAGCGAAGAGTTCGCTGGAGAACGGCAAGACCAAGAGGGAGAGGATTGGAGGTTTGGAGAATTAAAGACAGGAGGTAGGCATAGGCAGCCTGAGCACGAAAGCGGGGCCTTATGGGGATGAAAGACTGCAAGATTTCATCAACAACTTGCATTCTAAGGCTGTCGGGAAAGGTTGATAGGAACGCAAAAGGATTCGGGTTTTCGCAAGCTTGTCCAAAGGAAACGAGAAGATCAGGAATCTTCTCATAGGCTTTGGCTTCAACCGCAATTTTTACAGCTTCTTGAAGTGAATGCGATGGAGGTATTGAGTTAATAGAGCGATACTTGAGGAGACAACAATGTAAAGGAAGAAGAGATCTGCAAAGCTTTGCCGATACAATTGCCATATTCTACTCAAGGCATCAATGTTTACACAACAGTTGCAGCATCCAGATTACAGAAGTAACCTGAAAACAAGATTAACCAATGCAATAACCTCCATATTAGATAGCTAGATAAGGGAAGACATAGCTAAACTTTCACATATTCCCCTAATTCAGATTCAATTTTGAAGAGGGATAAAAAATTCAGTACATAAAATAAACTAAACAGTTTTCGCAAACGAACACAGTAACAGAATCAAGAATTCTACGGAAAAAAAAGGAAGAAAAAGAAGAAGAAGAAAATCCAAACCTTGCGAGAGACTTGAAAAACCTGCAAATTCATTCTGAGAAGATCAGAGTTTCTTAGAAATTCTGAAATGAGGGATTTGGGGATGGGAGGAGTGTACTTTAATAGATACTGCTATTACGATTTTAACCCCGTACCAGTATGCTTCTTTCGTCTCAAAGTTTCTGTTTTCGAAGACTATTATGGTAAATTCAGTTTTTTTTTTAATTTTTTTTTTCACAGTTGTTTATGTTGCACACAAGGTGTTCGATGAAATGCTTGCGTAAATTCTTCAAATTGGAATTATGCAAGCAGTGGTAATGTCAGGTGATTCCTACTCTAAAGTATTAATTAGTTATGGTTTTATATGCCAAAGTAAAAGTCATTTGTTTATGTGTAAAACTGAGTTTTGACCAATGATTTATAATTAATTAAATTTTTTTTTTTTTTGGAAAAGGATTTACATTTTCTTTTAAGGTCAAAGATTAATAAAATTATTGATAAGGCGGCATCGGACGGGTCAACTGGAAACCTAGGTCACTTTCCAGGTGCTGATTCTATCTGAGAAAGGGGTTGCAGGGTGAGTCCTGTATTACACAGAGTTTACCTTGCATTCATATCGATGACCACACACAATTAATGTACCTCCACCACCTACGAAAAGCTGACTTATATAATTGTCCAATTTTTCAAGTTTATTTACTTTTATTGTTTTGTTTGCAGGCTCTTGAAATGGCAGGTTAACTACAGGAAATGAAACATATATCGAGGAAATGGTTCCATTTTTATCGTTTCGTCCAGTCAATGGTGAATGGTGGTTTGAGTGGATTACTGATTTTGTTTTATAGACTGGAGTTTTTGCTTAGTTTTTCAGATGCTGGATGTAGACATGTAGACTGACCTCCTGTTTTGTTTTCATCTTTGGAACTGCTTCCAGAATTTCCAATAGAAAAAACTGCAGACTGGGGATCATCATGCTATTATTAACATTGTCCCCAGCTCTTCCCTAACTAGACAACTTTCTTGGAGCACCATGCTCTTGTGTAATACTCACAGAAAAGGAGGGAGAAATAAAGTCACGCCTTTTTTTGATCAGCAAGCAATAGCCAGTAGTGTTGATGTAGCTTCATTATGCGAAATTGCCAGCTGCAATATCATCGACGCCTTTTTTTTTTTTTTGGGACAGAGATTGTTTTCACTTAAAGCTCGATCAGTTCTTGCCTATTGTAAGCATACCTAAGAGCTGCATGTTATCCCAACCAGTATGAAGAAAATTACCCATAGAAGAACTGATTGCAATTTGGTGCCAATCTTTAGGTTTTAGATCAGTACAGGGGACTATTGATACATCAGCAAATTGGAATGACAGGCTAGGTTTTGTTGTTGTGCCTTGGTCTGATGTAGTCATATAGGTAACAATACTTCCACTAAAAGTGGCTCCAGGATGAATTGTAGTTGGTTTACAGTTTGATTAATGCATCTGGGTCGTAGTTGTTTCCTCAAGTTGATGTATTATCAGATTAGGATCATAACCATTTCACCAGATCAAAATTTTAAACTATTGATAATCTCACATGTCCTATCTATATTAATTACTTTGTTTGTTAATACATCGAACAAATTAATGATAAACCAGTACTAGTTTCTTGGCACTTGCCACCGGATTAGTTCCAAACTCCAAACAAGTTGATATAGTTTATCATATCACATGAGTTCTTTTACCGCAGGCCTGCAGCCTGCTTGCATTGTTTGAAGTCCTGTATGTTAATGTCAAATCTCCCTCATCTTGTACTATAACGCCAATCACCATTTGGCAAACTGTTAACCAAGCCACAACAAGCAAACCCTTAATTATTCATAAACCTTGAACTCCTGCACTGAAATTGCTATATATATAAGTGCTTGAAATGGTAGGCCATCACAAATCCATTGATATCGATCACCTCAAGCTCTTCACTTACTCGAAACTAAATATGGAGAATAAAAGGAGTGTAGCGATTCGATTTACCTATCTTCTTGGCTTCATTTTCATGTTTCATCTATCACTAGCAGTACTTGCTGATGAAAATGATAGTGTACCAGAGGGAGAAAGTAGCATGCAAACTTACATTGTTTGGGTAAAAAAGCCCGCAGACGAAGTTCCTGCACTATATTCTCAAGATTTAGAGAGTTGGTATCAGACATTTCTGCCGGAAAGTACTATTGCAAGCTCAAATAAGCCCAGCATTCCGCGAATGGTTCACTCATACAGCAATGTGGCCACTGGCTTTGCAGCGAAACTGACACTAGAGGAAGTGAAAGCAATGGAAAGAAAGATGGGTTCGTGCATGCTCATCCAGAGAGGTTTCTGCCTTTGCACACTAGTCGTAGTCCAAACTTCCTGGGGCTGCAACAAGGGTTCGGACTTTGGAAAAGGACTAATTATGGTGAAGGTGTGATCGTAGGAGTTTTGGACACTGGGATATCTCCAGATCATCCCTCATTTAGTGATGAAGGAGTGCCACCTCCTCCGGTGAAATGGAAAGGCAAATGCGAGTTCAAGTTCAATGGTACGACAGTGTGCAACAACAAGCTTATTGGTGCAAGAAATTTCCAAGGTGGGAAAGAAACAAAAGAAGTCTGTCCATTTGGTGAAGAAGGCCATGGCACTCTCACTTCTAGCATAGCTGCTGGAAACTTTGTGAAAGGCGCCAGCGTGTTTGGAATGGCAAATGGCACAGCATCTGGCATTGCACTTTATACTCACTTGGCCATCTACAAGGTCTGCACCGAGGCAGGTTGTGCCGAAAGTGATATGCTAGCAGCTCTTGACACTGCTGTTGAGGACGGTGTGGATGTGCTCTCACTGTCCATAGGTTTTGCTTCCTCGGTTCCTTTCCATCAAGATGGGGTTGCTATCGGTGCGTTTGGAGCAATTCGAAAGGGAATTTTTGTCAGCTGTTCAGCTGGAAACTCTGGCCCTTTCTATAGTTCCATGTCAAACTGTTGAGAATATTATGTAATTAGTTGAGAATATTATGTAATTAAGTATAGAGATACTTGTATCTTTAGGAAATCATGTACAGGAGGATTATGGCTTTATCTGTATCCCTAGATTATAGGAATTCCTTGTTGATCAAGGTTGTATATCTGTATATATTGGTGATTATCAATAGAAGGAAAACCAATTCAGTCACAATCATAATTCTTTTATGGTATCAGAGCAGGCAACGTCTTGACTCTTCTTTCTTCTGCAAAATTCTTTTGCAGCCTTTATCCTTCTTTGTTTTTTCCCTAACTCTTCATGGCTGGAGACGATATCCTTTCTGAAACTCCCAATGGTGGCAGCGGCACCTCCTCTGATGAATCTGCAAATCCGCTATTCCTCCATTGAAAGAAGGAGAAAACAATGGACTGAATAGATAATTTCATTAACTCAGAATCGTGTCCTTTATACAAGTGTGATTACAAAATGTCCCTACAAGTCTGGAATCTATTAACTACCTAAAATACATACAAGGAAGGTTACAGCTATTGTACAAATCGTATGATAGAGCAATCTGCAAGAATAGGACAGATTATGACAGATCTGCAATATTATGGTAGATCACTTTCCTTACACTCCCCCTCAAGTTGGAGAGTGGATATCTTGCACTCCCAACTTGCGAATCATAGGGACAAAGACATCTTTCCCCAAAGGTTTAGTAAGAACATTAGCAAGTTGATAAGCTGAATTCACATACCTCGTGGCCACAGTACCATCTAGAATTTTGTCTCTAATGTAGTGGCAATCCATCTCAATATGCCTAGTTCGCTCATGGAATACAGGGTTGGCAGCAATATGCAGTGCAGCCTTGTTATCACAAAACAGCAGAGCCGGTTCAGAGAGAGATAGATTTAGATCTCTAAGCAAATAACGCAACCAAGTCAGCTCACAACACGTTCCTGTCATAGCACGATATTCCGCCTCTGCTGAAGACAAAGATACTGTCTTTTGACGTTTTGACCTCCAAGAAATTAAGGAAGGTCCAAGAAAAACAAAGTATCCGGTGGTAGACCTTCTAGTGACAGGGCATCCCGCCCAATCAGAGTCACAATAAGCCCTCAATTTCAGATCATTGGTGGAAGAGAAAAACAGACCTTGTCCAGGAGCGCCTTTTAGATAGCGTACTACTCTCAAAGCTGCCTCCCAATGCATTTTTCTTTGTTGATTCATGAATCTGCTAAGGACATAGACTGCATAAGTGATGTCAGGGCGGGAAACAGTGAGATATATAAGCCTGCCAATTAACCTCTTGTACTTTCCAGGGTCTTTGAGCAAATCACTATGATCAGACAATTTTAAACCCTTTTCCATGGGAGTATCCACAGGTGCAGCTCCAAGTAACCCTACATCTTCAATAATCTCTAGAGCATACTTACGTTGACATATAAAAATTCCCCATTTGGAAGTCGAAACTTCAATACCAAGAAAGTACTTTAAGTCTCCAAGATCTTTGAGACGAAATTGACTATGTAAGAAAGCTTTAAGTGCAGCATTAATCTCCAAATCATTTCCGGTAATCAATATATCATCAACGTAGATCAAAAGTGCAGTAAATGAATTCCCATGCTTTCTAGTGAATAATGAATAATCAACTTTAGATTGGACGTACTCGGCTGACCGTACAGCATCAGAAAACTTCTCAAACCACTGCCGTGAAGCTTGCTTTAAACCATATAAGGATTTATGTAATCTGCATACCAGGTTCTCCTCCCCCTGTCGCCGAAGACCAGGCAAAGGAGACATGTAAATTTCCTCCGATAAATTGCCATGGAGGAATGCATTATTCACATCCAATTGATGTAATGTCCAACCCGAGCTGCAGCCAAAGCCAACAAACATCGAACAGTAATGATTTTGGTAGTAGGAGAAAAAGTTTCTTGATAATCGACCCCTTCTAACTGAGTAAACCCTTAGCAACCAAGTGGGCTTTATACCGCTCCACAGAACCATCAGCCTTGTGTTTCACCTTATAAACCCAACGACAACCAATAGGGACCTTACCGGCCGGAAGAGGAGTCAGGGTCCAAGTTGTGTTAGCTTGAAGAGCCTGTAATTCAGAAAGCATGGCAGCCTGCCACTCAGGATGAACGATAGCCTCAGAATAGGAGCGGGGCTCGAAAATGTTGCTGAGGTTGGCCGTGTAGGCAAGGTGCTGCGGCAGATTCCGATGATAGAAAACATAATGGGCCAAGGGGTAGTGAGTACCGTGGACAGGATCGGGCAGCAAGGAGGGCGATTGGTCGGAGGGGAGGAGCAAACATGGTAGGTGAGGCGGTCCGGTGGGCGAGCGTGACGGCTGGAGCGACGGAGAGGAGCAGGATCCGGATTGGGAATAGGCAGATCCGGATTGGGAATAGGACCGGTGGGAAGAGAGGAGGAAGGAGGAGGAGAAAGCGGTGCTGGAGAGAGAGGAGGATCAGGAAGGATGGCCGGAGGATTAAGGACAGCGTCGCCGGCCGGAGGATGGGTCGGACGACGACGGGAGTAGGTACGGAAAGAAGGTGGTGGTGGAGGTGATGAGGGTGGTGTCGGCAGCGGAGAAGAAACGGGGTCAGAAGGAGAGACGGAAGTGGAAGAAGATGGAGACGAAGGAGATGAAGGACGGGGAAGAGAAAAAGAGAAGTCAACGTCAGAGGGCAAGGGAATAGGGCCAGGTTGGTGGCCCAATGAAGAGACAATAGAACTGGGCTGAGTGGAATAAGGGAAAATATGCTCATGAAATTTTACATCGTGACTAGTAAAGACCTTTTTGCGGGATAAATCAAATAACTTGTAGGCCTTTTGACCGATGGGATACCCGATGAAAATGGACTGAATGGCACGTTGATCGAATTTATGAATGGGATGAACGTTAGTGGCATAAGCTAAACAACCAAAAACACGGAGGTGGGAGAAAGAAGGAGGTTCGAATAAAGAAGTTCGAAAGGAGTTTTGAAAGAAAGAATGGGAGAAGGTAAGCGGTTGATGATGTGGACTGCGGTAAGGGCACACTCCCCCCAAAATTGAGAAGGGAGGTGTGCTTGAAATTTGAGTGCACGAGCCACTTGAAGAATGTGTCGATGTTTACGTTCCACAACCCTATTTTGTTGGGGCGTGTAAACGCAAGAATGTTGGAAAACGACACCATTATCATTAAAAAAGGAGCGAAGGGATAAGAATTCACTACCATTATCACTACGGAAAGTTTTAATGTGAGAATCAAATTGAGTGAGAGCATAGCTAAAAAATGTTTAATGAGTGATTGGACTTCATCTTTATGGCGCATTAAAAATATCCAAGTAAAACGTGTATAGTCATCAACAATGGTAAGAAAATAATGAGCACTAGAAATAGAAGGAAATCGATATCGACCCCAAATATCACAATGAATAATTTCAAATGGTTTGACTGAAGATATGGTACTAGTATTAAAAGGTAGGCGACTCTGCTTGGCCAAAGGACATATATGGCAAGCATTATTAGACGGAATGGAAACATGCAAAAAGTTCTTAGCAATGAAGCCTAAACAAGATGATGACACATGACCTAAGCGGTTGTGCCATAAATCGGTGGAGGTGACGGTAAGATGCCAAGCTGGGCGTGCGGTGGAAAAGGAAGGATTGTTTTTGGAATTCTCCGTCGCTAATGCCATCAAATAATATAATCCGTTGCGTTGTTCACCCAAACCAATCGTCCTCCTTGTAGCCAGATCCTGCAAAACACACCAATATGGGTAGAAAGTCACTGAACAATTCAATCCTCTGGTCAATCGACTAATCGATAATAAATCGACTTTAAATTTAGGCACAGAAAGCACATCATGCAGATAAAACATGGTACTCAGTGGTATTGATCCTTTTGCAACAATGTCAACTTTATCTCCACTAGGCAATAAACTGGTGGTAATGGGCATTTATTATTTTTATGCAATAATTGCGTAGAAGAACTAATATGATCAGTTGCACCGCTGTCAATGATCCAATTGCGGGAAACAACTTTAGACAAACCTGGTTTTGTCACAACATTAGCTTTGGAACCTGAGCTGGCATTTGAATCGGGCTTCAAAGTCGGATTACTAAGGGCAGCCATAAACTGTTTAAACTGAGCTTCAGTGAGAGTCACCGTCGGCCCATTACCATCATCACCTGCTTCACTAACCTGATTTGCTGAAGGCATTGTCGCTCTTGATTGCTTCGAAAAACCGGTGCCCTGCTTTGCTTTAGGATGACCTGGGGGATACCCAATTAATTGATAACAAGTCTGTACCCAATGACCCTGATCTCCACAGTAGGTACAATGCGGTCTCCCCTGCCGGATCCTTGACGTCGTTCGGTGTCAATACGGCGTCCTTCCTGGGACCCAAAACTACGATCTGGACGTTGGTTTTGGCGATCACTCCTCTCAAAACGTCCCCTCTTTCTGAATTGTAATTGGATCTTCCTGGATTGCGCACAGCCATCGCGGCGCTAGAGGATTCTGCAGTGGGATGAGAAGCACAAAGAGAACGTTGCTTCTCATCTTGAGCGACCGCTGCATATGCTTTACGGACTGTTGGCAAAGGAACCATCAAAAGAATTTCTCCGTGTACTGAACTGTAAGTATCATTCAGCCCCATCAGAAATTGCATGAGTCTTTGTTGTTCTGCCTGTGGTCCACGAGATATCTCGGAATAGGTAGCTAGTTCATCCCATAGGCTTTTCAATTTTGTATAATAGGCTGAGACTGACAGCTGTTCTTGTCGGAGACAGGCGATCTCTCGCTGAATTTCAAAGATTCGTGGGGCGTTACCTTGAGAGAACCGTTCACGAAGGTCTTCCCATACTTCGTGTGCGGTAGGATAGTAGATGACACTGTCACTGATTTCTGGATCTACTGTGTTAATGATCCATGAGTGGACCATATCATTGCAGCGTGACCAAGCAGCATAGCCTTCTGGATCGGTCTCTTCTGAAGGGGCCGTTATTGTACCATTCACAAAACCCAGCTTGTTCTTGGAATTCAGAGCTAAAGTCATAGCCCTCTTCCATCCTGCATAATTGTCTCCATTAAGAGGTTTAGAGACTAGGACTAGCCCTGGATGATCTGAATGATGGGTGTAATAAGGATTAGAAAGTTCTGATTTTGACATTTCGGATATAGGAGGATTAGGGGAATCGGCATGTGACTTGCCGTGGTTTTTTGAAGGTGGAGGATCATCTTTAACCATGTTGGTTGGGTTGATGAGAGGCTAGAGAGCAAGCTGCACGAGAAGATAGAGTGCAGCAGGGAAGAAGAAGCGTCAAGATCTAGTCCTGCTCTGATACCATGAAAGAAGGAGAAAACAATGGACTGAAGAGATAATTTCATTAACTCAGAATCGTGTCCTTTATGCAAGTGTGATTACAAAATGTCCCTACAAGTCTGGAATCTATTAACTACCTAAAATACATACAAGGAAGGTTACAGCTATTGTACAAATCGTATGATAGAGCAATCTGCAATAATAGGACATATTATGACAGATCTGCAATATTATGGCAGATCACTTTCCTTACATCCATCATTCAGACCATCCCGGTCTCATCCTTGTCTCTAAGAAATTGACAGGAGACAATTACAACTCATGGTGTCGCGCCATGAGGATCTCCTTGAGTGCAAAGAATAAGACCGGATTCATCACTGGTGCAATCAAAGAACCATCTGCAATCAAGAAACCAGAGGAGCATGCTCTATGGCAGCGATGCAACGACATGGTCTTGTCCTGGATTCTCAATTCTCTTGAACCAGACCTTGCTGATTCGGTCCTCTCCTGCACAACACCTCATGCAATTTGGGAAGACCTCAGGGAACGCTTCGCCTTGGGAAACGCCCCACGTATCTTCCAGGTTCAAAGAGACATCTACAAGATTGAACAAGGCCAATTGTCAATCGCTGCTTATTATACCAAGTTGAAAGCACTTTGGGATGAACTTGCCTCATACAATACAGTGGAGAATTGTACTTGTGGGGCACAGAATGACCGCACCAAACTCATGCAATTCCTTATGGGCTTGAATGAATCGTATGCAGGTTACTCGTGGTCAAATTTTGCTAATGAATCCATTACCTTCTGTGAGATAGGCCTATGCTTCAGTAACTCAGGAAGAGAAGCAGCGAGAACTTGGTGTTGCTGCCCTTGCTCCATCCAATGCAGCAGTAATGGCCATTTGTAACAATCCTAGGCCAGGATTGATACCTCGTTACAATCCTGGCAATCAAGGCAGCAGTTCTCGCAATTGCACTCCAGTTCAATGCACCTATTGTAACAAATTTTATCATACTGAGGAGACTTGTCATAGGAAACATGGCTTTCCACCTAGTCATCGGCTCTATAAATGCAATCCACAACAAGGAAATCGACCTCCACCACACAATGATGCCTCTGCTAATCATGTTGATTGCACACCTTCATTTAAGGAGCTGCAAGTGACACTTCCCAACCTGACTGAAGATCAATACACTCAGGTTATTGCTGCATTGAATCTGAAGCCACCAACTCCTCAGGCTAATGCCACTTCTGCTACAGAGTTTGCTTCAGGTTTGTCTATGGTGGATCCTAATCGATGGATAATCGATAGTGGAGCAACTCACCACATTATTAATGCACCACATCTTTTTACTAGCCACAAGAATGCATCTTTTCCTTCTGTTTCTTTGCCTAGTGGAGCCAAGGCAAACATCACTATGAAAGGGTCAATTACTATTAATAATGCAGTTTTGCGGGATGTGCTTTGTGTTCCCTCATTCGATGTCAATTTGATGTCTGTTGGACGCACTATAGATGATTTGCACTGTTCAGTAGCCTTTTTCCCTTCTTGGTGTATTTTGTAGGATTTGGCTACGAGGATGATGAATGGTGTGGGTAAGCGACGTGGAAATTTATACTATCTTGTGGCGTTGTCTTCCTCCATTCCTACCACACATCCCTTTGTTGGTCACATCACCATACCATCTGATCATTGGCATTGCCGCCTGGGACACCCTTCTCCTGCTTGTTTACGATTTCTAGCCAAGCATTCTCTTTCTTTTGATTTTGATTCTAGTCATAAATGTACGGTTTGTCCTTTAGCTAAACAGACCCGCCAACCTTTTCCTTCTAGTTCAATAAAAACTTCTCAATGTTTTTCCCTTATTCATTGTGATATTTGGGGACGTCATAAGACGCCTTCTCTTAATGGTGCTCATTATTTTTGACTATAGTGGATGATTTTCTCATTTTACATGGGTTTTTCTCATGCATCACAAAAGTGAAACGCATCGTTTACTTCGACATTTTTTTGCCTATGTTAAAACTCAATTTAATACCCATGTTCAGCAATTTCGTTCTGATAATGGTACTGAATTCCTTTCTTTACGCAACTTCTTTCAAGATCAAGGAGTCATTTTTCAGCATTCTTGCGTTTACACACCTCAACAAAATGGTGTTGTTGAGCGCAAGCACCGACACCTCCTAGAAGTTGCTCGAGCTCTTCATTTTCAATCTCATTTACCTCTTCAATTTTGGGGTGAATGTCTTCTCACTGCTGCCTACACCATTAATAGGCTGCCCACTCTTTTACTTCACCAGAAAACTCCTTTTGAGGTTCTTTATCATACACCTCCTGATTATTCTCGAATGCGTGTTTTTGGCTGTATCGCTTTTGCCACTTCTGTCACTCCTTCCTCAAAATTTTCTCCACGTGCTCATAAATGCATTTTCCTTGGCTATCTGATTGGTCAGAAAGCATATAAGTTATATAATCTTGAAACCAAAAAGATTTTTACAAATCGTGATGTTATTTTTTTGGAGGATACTTTCCATTTTCAATCCTCTTCTCAAGGGATTTCGTCATCTTCTCCTCCTTCCTTCTCACTTCCTGTTCCTATCCTTGATAGCACCACCTCACACCAACCACCTCTACCACCTCTAGCTCTAGAACCTGCGTTGCCCAGGATTGATACCTCGTCATCACGACAATGGTTTGCTAAATTTACTGAGGCGATACTTTCTGCTGGATTCACTCAATCAAAGGTCGACTATTCTCTCTTCATTCAGAAGGTTGGTAATTCCCTTACAGTATTGTTGATTTATGTTGATGATATTCTCATCACTGGGAATGATCTGGACTCTATTAAGGCTCTTAAACAGTTTCTACATACCCACTTTAGAATTAAAGACTTGGGTGATCTTAAGTATTTCCTTGGGATTGAAATTGCTCGTTCAGGAAAAGGTATATATTTGTCCCAAAGGAAGTATGCATTGGAAATTATCGAGGATACCGGTTTTTTGGGTGCCAAACCTGTTGAGTTTCCAATGGAAGAAACAAAATTGTCAAATAAGGGAGACTTGCTTAAGGATCCGGCAGCATATAGGTGTTTGGTTGGCCGCCTTATATATCTCACCATTACCAGACCTGACATTACCTATTCAGTTCATGTTTTAAGCAGATTTATGCATGAGCCACGTTTACATCATATGGCTGCAGCACTTCGGGTTGTCAAGTATTTAAAGTCATGTCTTCTTTTGCATAGTGAAAACGATTTAAGTTTGAGAGCTTTTTGTGATTCTGATTGGGCGGGTTGTCCCATTACTCGCCGTTCTACCACTGGCTATTGTGTGTTCCTGGGAAAATCTCTTATTTCATGGTGCACCAAAAGGCAGAAAACAGTATCTTTATCAAGTGCTGAAGCTGAATACTGAGCTATGGCAGGTACATGTTGTGAGCTTACTTGGTTGCAAAACTTGTTTGCTGATTTGCACATACCTATTGCCAAACCTGCCATGTTATATTGTGATAATCAAGCAGCTTTACACATTGCTGTAAATCTAGTTTTTCATGAAAGAACTCGTCACATTGAGATGGACTGTCACTTCATTCGTGACAAGATAGTTGATGGGTCCGTTCGCACTAGGTTCGTTGGAACCTTGCAGCAATTGGCAGACATTTTTACAAAAGCGTTGGGCAAAGAAAGGTTTAAGAATTTGTTGCACAAGTTGGGAGTTCTTGACATCCACTCTCCAACTTGAGGGGGAGTGTTGAGAATATTATGTAATTAGTTGAGAATATTATGTAATTAAGTATAGATTTCTTGTATCTTTAGGAAATCATGTACAGGAGGATTATGGCTTTATCTGTATCCCTAGATTATAGGAATTCCTTGTTGATCAAGGTTGTATATCTGTATATATTGGTGATTATCAATAGAAGGAAAACCAATCCAGTCACAATCATAATTCTTTTACAAACGAGGCCCCTTGGATTCTCACCGTTGGAGCAAGCACCATTGACAGAAAAATAAGCTCAACAGCACAGCTTGGAGATTCTCCAAAATATTTTTACCCTGGTGAATCTTTATTCAATCCTAAAAATTTTAGCACTTCACCATTGCTACCTCTTATTTATCCAGGTGCAAATCCCAATAACCAAACTGAGTTCTGTGCCTTGGGATCTCTTGTAAATGTTGAAGGGAAAGTAGTGGTGTGTGAAAGAGGTGGAGGAGTGGGAAGAACTGCCAAAGGGGAAGAAGTGAAAAAAAGCAGGAGGTGCTACCATGATTCTAGTGAACCAAATCACTGATGACTATAGCACCTTAGCTGACGCTCATGTACTTCCAGCAACAAATGTTGGTTTTCAAGCAGGTTTGAGTATCAAAACCTATATAAAATCAACAACAACACCTATAGCCACAGTCTATTCTCCACGCACTGAAATAGGAGATACACTTGCTCCAATGGTTGCTTCTTTCTCATCAAGAGGACCGAGCATAGCTAGCCCCGGAATTTTGAAACCTGACATCATTGGTCCTGGTCTTAATATCCTCGCTGCATGGCCTGTTTCGGTGGATAATGTCACAACATTTGACATTCTTTCAGGTAATAATCCTAAACACAATAATCTGAAAGTTAACGGAGTAAGGTTGATCATATTTTTTTGACACAACCAGATATTAATTAATATGAATAATTAATAAACAGGTCATGTTTAGCTAGTATCAAAACAAAGCACATAAGTGACAATTAGCTTGATTTGATTTCAGGTACCTTAGTGTCATGCCCACACCTAAGTGGCATTGCAGCCTTGATCAAGAGTTCACACCCGGACTGGTCACCTGCTGCCATTAAATCGGCCATTATGACAATCGCTGATATGCTAAATCTCGAAGGCATACCAATTGTTGATAGATCAAATATCCCAGCAGACATCTACAGCACTGGCTCAAGCCATGTCATCTATGACATAAAACCAATGACCCGGGGATCATCTATGACATAAAACCAGAAGATTACATTCCTTACTTGTGTGGTCTGAACTACATAGACAATCAAATAGAGATGATCACCCAACAAAGAGTGGACTACTCTGAGGTAGGAGTCACAGCTGAAGCGCAGCTAAACTATCCTTCATTTTCTATCACAATAGGGTCCTATCAAACTCAGAATTATACAAGAACTGTGACAAATGTTGGCCCGGCTTATTCAACCTACAAATCGGAGATTTTGAAACCCGAGAAATGGGGTGTGAGTGTGAACATGATCGTGACTCCTTCGGTGCTTACATTCACAGAGGTCAACCAAACCATTACAAACAATGTGGAGTTCTCCACACGACTAGCTGGGCAAGATGGTTCATTTTCACAGGGATATTTGAGATGGGTTTCTGACAAGTATTATGTATATAGCCCGATAGCTGTCATCTTTCACTCTTGAAGTCAACACTTTGGCTAGAAAAAAAAATGCATAGAAACTCAATTTTCATAGAAAGTTTATGTACCCTTCAAAAGAGAGACTAAAAGATGGACCCCATACATCTGATTGAACAATTCTAAAAGGGAGTTACAGATTTTGAAGTTGAAACAGATCGAAGAAGGCAACTTTGTGAATTTAACAGATAAGCAAGATTCACAAATGACTTTACAAGAATCATGAGAGGAAGAAATTTTACACTAACTCACTAGACACTAATGTATTAGAAATTTAGAAGGATGTCCCGATATCTGATGCCAAAGTGATCGGGAGACCTTATTTCCATAAAAAGTATGTGGAGAATGGGGAAAATTCTATGATACATATCCATATCTCATACACACATTTATAAATGTGACAACAAATTTGTTGTCAAAGCAGTAATGTTGAGTCATATTTTGTGTAATCTTAGTTCTAATAATGGTAATCACACCACATACGACCTTGTTACAAGTTTTTGAACAATTTTGTTGTCAATGTTGTAATTTTTGTTTAATTATATGTAAATAGTGTAAATGAATATGGTAACTTTGTTCTCAATATTGTAATTTTAATTCAAATAATTATAATTTTTGTTCAAATATATGTAAAATGAGTGTATGATAAACATCACAGTACCATAGTTTGTCTCGGAGAATGGTAAGTTGGAGAAGACTTTGATAAAACTTATGTGTATACATGAGGGGATAGTTCTCAAAAGTATTTTCCTAGGATAAAGTTATGAAACTTCGATCTATTTATGTGTGCTTTATTTCCATGTAGGAATGATAATCCATGCCATTCCTACCCTATAGGAATTTCTTTCTACAGTTAATTAGGTCATTAGTTTCATCCATTTCTTCTGTGTATGCATTGATAGATTAGTTTCTCATATTCTTCTGTATGAATACATCACACTAATTCCTTGAACTAAAACAACTGAACTTCCAAACACCAAAGTAAAGTCATTATATCCATAATAAACTGGAAAGGACTCCATTTAATTATTGTACAGTCCAAGGGGTTGTTTTATAGTGTCATAGTCATACTAAAGAAGCATTCTACCTAGTTATGTTTGTGTTCTCATTCTTGGATATGAATGAAGAGTATATATGATTCTATTGAAAATAAAATAAAATAAATTTCAAAATAAAGGAAGTAAATATCATGATATACAAACAAATAGAAACTAAAAGTAATGAAATTAACTGCAGTATGATAACAAAAGTACAGAGCCCTTTGTCATTAATTTATGGGGAAATGATCATTTACCTGATTTTAGGCTAAAAATTGCCCACTTGCTCCACCAACTGTTTTTTAACCCCATTTACCCAAAACATTCTAAGAGATTATTTCCCTAATATCCAATTAATTCTTTTTATTTATTTTTGGGATTTTTTTGCCCTCTTCTTCTTTCTCACTTAGAGAGAGAAGTCGTCCTCCACCTTGCTATGCTCCGGCGACCGGTGATAGGACTCCGGCGACCGGTGACCGGAATCCGGCGATCGGCGACCAGAATCCTGCGACAGGTGACCGGAATCCAGCTCCCGGACTGGTGACCGGATTCCGGCGTCTGAATTTATTGTCCCCTAATAATACCCAGTAACCTTATTATTGCACCCCAGTAATTATATTATTGCCCCCCAATACTCATATTATTGCCTCCCAATAATCATATTATTGCCTCCCAAAATCATATTATTTCCGTCTAGTGAATTGTATAAACTCCCAAAACCAAAATGAATACATTACAGACACAATTGATCATATTATTGCCCCTCAATACTCATATTATTGCCTCCCAATAATCATATTATTGCCTCAATAATCATATTATTACCCTCCAATCATCATATTATTGCTCTCAAGTGAACCAAAATGAATACATTACAGATACAAAAAAAAATTAAAAAAAAAAAACTCAGGATACCAAAAAAAAAAAAAGTCCGGGCACCCACTTCTTCTTCTCCTCCCATCTTTGACTTCGACGGTTGCAGATCTCCCTTCTCCGACTTCAATGGGTGAGGCCCGAGACCCATAGCAGAAGCAGTGAAGGGAATTGCCATGGACAAATAATCAAGTTATAAGACAGATTGAAGATGGGTGAGGCCCGAGACCCATAGCAGAAGCAGTGAAGGGAATTGCGAAGAGCATCATAAGCAGAGCAGTGGTCTACACCAACCTGTTATCGGCCTTGCCGTTGACGATAGCCTCGCCGACGCTCTGCATCTAGACTTAGTTAAACTCCGGTAGCTCCAACCGGAGCTTTAGGGTGATTCCGGAGTTCGACGCCGCACCGGAGGTGAAAAGAGAGCTTCAGGCAAGATCTGGAGTTCGAGGCCGCCCCGCCGGTGGAGAGAGAGAGCTTCAGGCGTGATCCAGAGTTCGACACCGCACTGCCTCACCGGAGAGAGAGAGCTTCAGGCATGATCCAGAGTTCGACGCCGCACTGGGGGTGCGGATGGGGAGAGAGAGAGAGAGAGAGAGAGAGAGAGAGAGAGAGAGAGAGAGAGAGAGAGAGAGAGAGAGAGAGAGAGAGAGAGAGAGAGAGAGAGAGAGAAAATAGATCGAAGAGGGGGGGGGAGAGAGAGACTGAGAGGAGAGAGCGAAAATTTAATAATAGGGGCAAAATTGTCAAAAGATGTTAGATTGGCTAAGTGGGGTTAAAAAACTCCTAGTGGAGTAAGTGGGCAATTTTTAAGCTGAAATTGGATAAGTGGTCACGGCCCCTTAATTTTTAAGCCAGCCCTGATCTTCCTAACGGTACTAACATCTGTCTTAAATGATTTTTCCAGGACAACATCACGAATCTTTGCTTTGTTGATGACTCGAAGACGACAGATGATCAAGGGCTGCAAAGGCTTAATCTTGATTAAATTTGAACCACGAGAGGTCACACGGCCAGTATGACTTTGATGGCTAATAAATCGGTACGTGTGCTTGGTGCTTGTTGATTCTCCTTGAGTTTGACAACTTCTGAGCTTGTAGGTGATTTCTCTTGTTTGTCTGAAGTCGGTGAGGTGAAGGAACCGGCTATGCATTGATGACATAGCAATAATCAAATTTCGTAAATATGTAATTAAATCAATTAGTTTTAATTCGTTGATTTAATTACCTTTTATTTAAGGAATATGCCAATCAAATATGATTTGATTTAATACTTGATTTCAATAAGAATTAAACAATTTAATCTGATATTTGTATGTAATACTTGATTTCAATCAGAATTAATCAATTTAATTTGATCGATATTTGTATTTAATGCTTGATTTTCATCAAGATCAATTAGTTTAATATGATTGATCCGTTTTAATGCTTAACTTGAGTAACAACCAATCAGCGATAAATTGACGCTTCGACGTCATTCCATCAGTGGACCACTCGTGTTTTGACATATGTCATCCTTGGAGCTCACATAATTTTGGTGACGTACGAGCCACATGTACCATTTGTGGGATCCATGTACCAACTAAGCTTGTTTGGTCAGAATTTCAAAGATTGACTGATTTATTTAATGAATTTTATTTTCATTAATTTCTTGTGTCTACAGAGATATCTGAGGCCACTGCATTCCGGAGTCCTCGCTCGCATGGTTTGCCTAATCCCCCCCTCCCCCCAAACACAAACACTTGTATCCCCCTTTCGAAAGTACCTCGACGATGATGTGATGTCAGCCTCAGATAAAAATTAAGTTAATTACTTGACTTTTTTTTTTTTTTAATAATGGGGGTAATTACTTGACTTTTTCAAACCCAGTGTTACACTAATCGATTTAGGGTTTTCTTTGTTGAACTGAATCAATCATGCATGTAGCATGAGGTTAGTCCTCCCCGATTCATCGGAGTCGTGGATTTGGAAACCCGAAGGTGCCGTGGCCTTGAGTACATTACTCAATTATTCGTTGACAAAATCGCACACGTGCTTTCCTTGAAACAAAAGATCACTCGTATTCCTATGCAGGACACTATCATGACCAGCAATTTTGTCCCCTTTTCAATTACTGCAGAATTTACATTCATGATTGTGGAGCCTATTCTGGCCTCTTCTTACAATCAAGTTGACAATCCCCTTGTCAAGGCTACTAGTTACGAGATGTGATTGGAAAAGTCACTTTCAAGCACATAGTAGAGCATCAAGGAAGCCTCAACCATCATCTACTGGTAGGTTTATATAGCTTCCATCGTTTTTTGCTCATGATATATAACTATGTTTGTAGTCTATACATTTGGTGCCAGTACATATTAAACTTAATCATCTTGCAGATTGTACTCTAGGAGGGGCTAGGAGGTGCATGCGGCATGACCTGTTAGGACTTTCAGATAAGTGAGTCTTTTTATAGTAGTTTAATTTTATGTTCGAGAGAAATACATCCTTTTGTATATGGTTCACTCATCATACTTGTTTAGATGGCATAGTTGTTCCACCTGAGGTTAAAAAAGTTCTTGAGGACTGTAAGGCAGAGAAACGAATGATTGCTTTGGCAAGTAATTAGTAAATATATATAAGTACTGTAGCCTGCATTATTGTGGATTAATTAGTTTTTGATAGTTTCCGATCCTCATCAGATTCTTTACATTGATTGCAGACCATATTCTCAAGGTGTTGTCCAATGCTACAACGTGAGCTTAGTTGTAGGAAAGAGGTGATTGAGAATATGAGATGCTCTATTCCATTTATTGTGTTTGTAATATTTTCATTAGAATTTCTGGAAGTGCATTGGGGGATTAAGAATTAATGGTTCTGATTGATAATATGAGCTATATATAGTAGAATGAAAATTAACTAGGGAAAGGTTTAGGTTGGACATCTAGGGTACTGCTAGTTTGTATAGGACTTCAATATTCAATGAGCAAACACATGTATAGAAGATGTTCACCAACATGGGGTTAGACAAATGTATAATAATTCACCAGAAAAATAAAAGACAAATGTATAACAAATTAATTTCTTGGTAAGTATGGATTGAAAGGTATTTTGCCCTGACAGACACAGACACAGAGTCTATAGCTATACTTTTAGAGGATTGTTTGTTAGAATGGGGTATAGAAAAGATTCTAACAATCACCGTTGATAATACTTGGGCAAATGATGTTGAATTGAAGGAGTTAACTAAAAGGATTGATAGGTGATTGGGGTGTCACTATGCCAAAATCCTTATCAGACGACAGACAGAAACTGTTGTCTGATTTGGAGTGCCACCGTTGTAGAGCGAGCCGTTGTCTGTTGAAAATTCAGACAACGGTGGAACACAGTTGTCTGATAAACAAACAGGCAACGGGTATGTGTTATAACTGTTGTGTGATGGCTCGACAGATAGGTCAGCAGATGCCATGCGCAGCTGCGCAGCAGTTGAAGCGCTGCCTTCAGACAACAGTGCTTGGTTTCAAGCTGTTGTATGTTAAGCATATCAGACAACATACTTTTATTTTTTGTGTTGTCTGATTGATCCTCAAACTTCAGTTCTTAGACTATATCTGTTGTATGATCAACATTTGGGACAACGGAGTTCAATTGCAACTGTTGTCTGATTTAGTTTTTGGACAACAGAGTTCAATTGCTTCTGTTGTGTGAGTATAAATTAGAAGAGACTGATTTGTTAAAAACTGATGTGTGATATGAACGATTGCAGTGTGTTTGTCCCAATTTTGGCCATTCAGACAACGGGCAGTTGTCATTATATCTCTATTCTGTTGTCTGATTATTTGAACATCTCATTCCTAAATTAAATTGTACATTCATTTGGTCCATTTACCAAATGAACAGTAGTTCATCAAATATAAACATTGCCAACCATCAAATATAAACTTTGCAAACCACTAATCATTGAAGTCAACATTTCAAATAAGAAAAGCATTCTAGTGCATGCCCATCTACTTGGGACATCAAAAAGCTGATACATATATATGTATTGTTCCAAAACATGCCACATGGTGCATGATAATGTACCAGCAGAGAAGCACAAAAAAGATGCTTTCCATATCAAAATTGTACCAGCAACAAGCGCGCTACTTCAAGGCTCATGCACATATGTGTTGACAACAAACTTCCCCCACTCATTTTGCACTTGATCAATATCTGCTTGGGTTGGCTGCTGCCTCTCCTCTCCCACTGAAATTGATTTAATATATCAAAGGGTTTACTTAATCATTTTGATGAATGAGGCATGAACATAATAACAAAGTTATGAGAAATTGAGTCAAGTGACTATATTTTCTCTGCCAGATTTTTGTAACTGCCAGATTTTCATACCAAACTAACTAACTGCCAGATTTTTGTACCTAAACATGAGAAGCGAAGGCATGCCACTGAGAATCATATGAATGGTTAAATAAAATTACCATGCTTAGGACTCAAAAACTTACAGTTAACACAAAAGATCCCTATATAAATTAAAATCACTGAACTAGATACGGAGTCAACATTAGTAGTTTTTGAACATAAAATTCTGAACAAAGCATGTTACGTGTATCCCATAAAAGCTAAGTCAACAAACAATATATTCTGACAAGGAAATTTACAGATCCGGTTCCTCTTTTACTAAGAAGAAACCCCATGCTATTAGTTATTTCAAAGTAGCAAATAGTAATGGCAGTACACACCTGATTTTGCTCAAAAAAGTTTGTTAGGACATTATGCTCCCCAAGCAGAACTTCACCTGCTATTGGCTTTTGTAAACCCATTATTAGTTTCAGCAAAGTACTCTTGCCACATCCATTTGGGCCAATAATGGCCAGTTTCTCTCCTCTTTCAATTGTGAGATTTGCTCTGCTAAACAACACCTGGTAGACCACAGATATGGTTGCAATTAATACACACAATTTGCAGATGAATAGATCTTTTTAAGGTGAAAAAAAAATGGCTTGTAGCAGTTTTACTTGTGAACAAAATATGTAAACCCACCTTACCTCCAAATGGAGCAAATCTCCCATTTCTTCCCCATTTAGGAAACCTGATCCTAATCTGTTTCTTCTTGAACGGCCTTTCAATAAGATCCTCTTCCTGCAGTATCACTCAAATATTACAGAAAACGCGCGCACGCGCACATATGTGTGTGCGTGTGTAGAGCAACATAATGTAAATTTTGTGCTCTGTGGTTCTGTAAATTTTGCCTAACTTCTGAGCATGGAGAAATGAGCAATGCATGGGATTTAATGGTTACCATGATCAGGAGAACACAGAAAAGTAAACAACAATTACAATAGTTCAGAAAAATTGAACTGTGATCATTTCATTCTAAGTTCAATTGCAGTTTCAGCAACTAAGTTTTTTACCTAACAGATACAATATCTTCACCAATTTGATACTTATAAAAGGCCATGGTTAGTATACTAACCTAACAGAATTATACATCTTGCTATTGTATATGTTATACTAACCTTGTATACTAGCCTTTAAATTATTATACTAACCTTTACTAAACGCAGCTGGAAAGGTTGTCTGATACTTATACAGCCCTTGACCCTCAGAATTTCAAACGCAGCTTACTTGAAACTGGAAGTTAACAAACAGTGTCAGTTAGTATATTTCAGGAATGTAAGAACAGAAACTACAAATGATTAACTGAAAGAATAGTCAGAATTTAAAATTATTAATCATATAGATGCTTCTCAACAAATCCATCTGCGTGCACATTGAAATGATACAGGACCAGTAAAAGGCAAATAACAAAAGAGTAATCATGGTCAGTAAAAGCACAGGCTACAAAACAAAACCAAATTCCACACATGAACAACTGAATTATATAAGCTTCAATTAACAAAAGAAACACCAATTACCTGGAAACATGTAACCTAAAATAACAAAACACTATCAAATTATGGGAGTCAATATCCAGAAAAGTAGATGCACAATGTCAGTTCAAAAAATAATGAACAAAAAAAATAAAAAAAAACATATAGGTCATAACTCCAGAACAACAGAGGAAGAAAAGAGAAAAGCTACTAATACAAAGGTAGACAACTAAAATTATAGATACATGCCCAACTTGTTACCAAAGTCTCTGGAAAGTGAATACAAGGTAACTATCAAGGTTATAAGACTAGGGATTATAGTTTCCTGAAATAAACAAGGGTTGCCGTTTGGTATCATTAAACAAGACCTAACGGCTAACACTGTTTGATCAAAAACCCTAAACACATAATAATCATTTAAAGCTTTTTAAGGGTCTCGTACATCACTTGTGGTTTACGGTTTAGATCTCAAGCTTTGAGACCCGCAAACCCAAGAGCTAAAGTCTAGGCACACTCTCTGAGGATAGAACCTCTATTTTGAAAACAGCCCTTCCCATTTGCATAAAAAAAGAATTTGTCTTCCCCTTTTGTTCACTCACACAAAGAGCCATCTTAGGGAATGACTTCTGAATACATATTCGTACAATACTACCTAAAATCTAAATAATCTTGACTACTTTCGTATTCATTTTATTTATATTTTGAAATTAAGTGAGGTTTTTAGTTAATATATGTCAATCATTAGATCTCATTTTAATGATACTCCAGTAGACTAAGCCATGCTCAAGCTACTCTATTTCTAGAAATCCCTTCACACTATGCACAGAGGACAGTAAAAATCACTTCTCATACAATAGGCTTTATGCAAAATTACTATTTCTCACCCAGAAACCTAATCAAAGGCATTTACAGCTATACCTAGATCAAGATAACAACTTCAGACCTAAAGATCAAATTTTTAGGGAAAATTACCATCTCCAACCATAAAACCCTAATCAAGGGCATCAACACACATACCTTGACGGGGAACTTGGATATTACACAGAGGGCACTCTGCTCCAAAATTGGTCCGATTGGGTACACAGGTGCTGCAAGTAAGACCCAAAGCAAGAAAAAGATCAGAACTTTGAAAATCATGTCAATCGAAGAAAGAGACGAACTTGCAGAAGATGTGATTGCATGGAAGCGGCCGATTAAAAAACCCTAGGCTGCAATTCAACAACAAAATCAAATATCAAGACTCAGATTCAGATAGCCAGAAACACAAAAATCAAAGATCTGTTGGTTTCTGATGAAATCGAAGACAGAGAGGAGAGGCGGATACGAACTAGAGAGGGCAAGTGAGCTCAAGGCTGAGCTTCTGGAGATGAAACTTGAGGGGGTTCTTGTTCATGTGCGGAACGACGCCGTCGCGGCAGTTACCGAAATCTGAAGAGTGCTTGGCGAAGGACTCGGCCATTGGGAAATGTGCAGAGAGAGAAGTGGTGAAGGGGTGGGGTGGAGTGTGGAGTATTATCAGGCGGCAGGTTATGTTCGCGAGAGGACGATGAAGATAAAGAGGGCCTGTCTCTCGGTGTTTTTTTTTTTGGGTATAAATTTGTAAGACTTAGCGCGTTTGAATGCCGCGCTTGCAAAATAAAACCACATTCATTTTGAAACGAACCCGCCTATTCTAAAGTTTAAGAGAAAAAATTGGAGGGATTTGTTCAGCTGAAAAGTTTTGGTCACTAAACCAAAATCACATGTTATGAAGTATAGAAACATCAATGACCCAACATAAATGGTCACTAATACTGAACTTTTCGTCATTAAAAATTCAACAATATGTGGGTAAATGAATTTAGTTAGTCCTAAAAGTGTTAGTGACCAGCTAGTAATAGTGGTCACTAATTCAATAGTATTTGTGACCAACATTGATGTGGTCACTGACAATTTGGTCACTAATGCCAGATTTTCTTGTAGTGATAAAAGAATACTGAAAAATGAAAAACTATTTAGAATAAGCCAATAAGGACCACTACAAAAAGGAACATGTATTAAAAAACTATTAACTTGAGTTCAGCAGATCTTTTATCCACCAGCAGCTTGCATAATTCAACCTTTAACCACACCACCTGCAGGTAGAACTTATATAAATCTCAATATCTAGTAGTGCATTTACAATATTAAACAAAAATTCAGAGCTTGGACCTAATTATTATGAGGCCAAAACCATTAAACAAATCTAATTTTGTTCAGAAACATATGAACAGCAAAGCTGAAACCAACAAATGCAACTAAATTTCAAATTTTCAAGTCAAAAGTCAAACAGAAAGGCAAAAAGTGACAAATGCAATTCGAACCCAGAAATCCAGCAGGACAAAACAGATCACATATCCAATTTTAATCTCATATCAGTCATATGTATAGCGTACAGCAAAAGTAACAAATGCAATTCGAACCCAGAAATCGAAGCAAGAAAGATGGCAGCAACTTACCAAGCTTGAAGTTTCCGAAATTGAGTCGAAAACTGAAATCGAAGCTGCTTCACCTAGTAGAGTTCGAGCCAAACCCAGACTTGAAGACTGAAAATTGAATACCCAAAAGAAGAAATTAAGAGGAAGCCATAAATTGATTGAAGAGTGAAGACCCAGAAGCAGAAATTAAGAGAAACAAAAACCCAGACTCACTGCGCACCTTCAGTCCATCACGGCGTCACCGTCGAAGAAAGAAAAGGCGTCGTGCGGCTGTTCCTGAGAGAGACACACAGAGAGAGAGAGAGAGAGAGAGAGAGAGAGAGAGAGAGAGAGAGAGGCGAGCTTTAGTTGAAAACTTTTAGGTCAGATCGAGTTTCAGGCGTTTTAGCCTAATCAGGAAATTAAAACATGGTAGAATGGGGAGAAGAGACCAAATCTAGAGAAGGAGAAGAGGGAGTTACCTTTGTGGTGATGTTGCTTAGAATCAAAACTTTGGGTTTCTTCCTTTTTGGTTTGCAGGTGAAGAGAGATGAGAGAGGAAATGGTTGGCTTCTAAGAGATAGACACGAACAAGAAGAGGGGCCTGAAGGCAGAGTTACTTTGTGCAAGCCGAGTGGGGAGACAAAGTCACTAAGGCCCTAACTAAAGGCGGGTTTTTTTTTTTTTTTTTTTTTTTTTTTTTAACTTTTTCACACAACGCATGTATGAAATTAAGTTGTCTGATCATGTACATGTTAAATTTGAGTTAAGGGAGCAAGGAGGGAAAATTCCCGCCTATGTGCAATCAAAGAAGCAGTTTTGACGTTAGGGACATACATTTCTCATTAAGACAACACAAATAAGTCATTCCGTTGTAGGAGCTTAAATCGTGTACCAGCATTTCACTCAAATATTGGCCTTTTTGGGGCTACTCACTCACATTTTGGGGTACATGTGATTTTCTTCCAAACTTGCACAACGGAAACAAAAAAATGCGTTGTATGTTGTTTTGCAACTTACTTTCATACAACATATACAACAATACTGTTGTGCAAGGTGAGTCAAAATTTCGACCCAAATTTGAGCAAGGTGAGGGGGAATTTTTTTTTACATTCAGACAACAGACAAATCCTTAAAACTGTTGTACAATAATCTTGGACCCAAAAAAATTGATGTACGACCTCCTTATACAACGCAAATCTCATTAAACCTGTTGTGTGAAGCAGTTTCAGTGATCACACAACGGAAATTTTTTTTCGTTGTCTAAAAAGTGTAGTGTGATGCAGTTTTTGGCATAGTGTGTCCCTAATACACTTTTGTATGGAGGGAAGGATTTGATTTAAGGTATGTAGCTCATATTCTTAACTTGATTGTGAATGATGCATGGGTTGTAAGATTGATCACACTGCATATGAGCAGAATGAACTAGATATTATATATTGTATATACATTAGCTTAATGTAAACAAATTATTTTGATTATAAAGTACAACTGTAGTTACTTACATGTATATATATGTAGACTTAATTTAGTAATCGAATTAAGATAATGTGTAAGTATATCTGTTTTGAATTCAAAATTCAAAAGGTATGATCATTTGGACAAATCTGATTAAGACAAACAGTTACTTCGGCAGTTCCTTGATGGAAGGAACTGTCATGTAACTGCTGTTGTCACAACAGCTTATATATGTGAAGATTTCTTTTGATCTCTGCTAGAACACAAACACTTTCTCATCTGGTTTTGTCCCATCAAGCAAAAGGAGAAATACAGTGTGCATCTAGGAGAAGATCGAATGGATTGCAACAGCAATCAACCAAGTCAGTTATCATTCATATCTATTTATTTACATTTGATCTAAATCTGTGCTAGTTTATTATGTTTTCATGTTTAAATATAGTTGTAATCTTTCAATTGGTATCAGAGCAACTATGCTTAGATTTAGATTGATGTATACTTTTCATACTGAGATATATATTCTGGACTAGAAAATGAAGATATTGATTCATTGAAATCTGCATGAAACATAATACAGATAAAGATTGATATTTTGACAGTTAACTTGTTTAGGACTATTTTCGATTCATATAACTGCTACTATTTTATAACATCGATGATCATATATGCACATTTATATATATGATAATGTTACCAAATAGAAAGACTACTGCGTATTTCATGTACATCCATAATGCTGCCACAGTAGCCATGAATATACTGATATATGCAATAGATCAAGTAATTTTCTTTTGAAATGTGGTCTGCATATACGTTCAATACTATCAAAATAGTTGAAACATGTATACAGATATACATTCATAAAGGAAACCATTAAGATAAATCTGAAAGTTCAATACTGTATCTAACTTCCAAAGCAGTTAGAAATCTAAATGAGACTTTCTGGTTTAATACATATATGTGTGGTAATAAACATCCATGTATCCTTGGAGATAAGTGTATTACAAATGATACCAACATCTTGAAAATGATATATGTTTACTTATCTATACATATAAATTCATTTAAATGTTTATAACATATGAATGTAACATTTGGGATTAGCGTATATATATCTCTGGTATATAGTCAAACTGGAACATATATATGTGTAAATTTAGACATAATGAGTGACTGATTTGAAACTGAACAATTTCAGCAATGCATTTCCCAATGAGCATCAATCAAGTTGAATTGCTCAATGGACTGAATTTCAAAAAGTGGAAAGGAGACATAGAACTCAACCTGGGAATATTGGACTTTGATCATGTCCTTAGAGAAGATCCACCTACTGAACTAACAGCAACGTCATCAAAGGAGGCCAAAGATAGGTACCTGCTGTGGCACAAACACAACAGGATGACACTGATTTGTATGAAAAAGAGCATGACTGATGCTGTCAAAGGAGGTATACCAGATTCTGAATTTGCCAAAGTGTACTTCAATTCAATTGCTGAGAAGTACAAGGTTTCTGACAAGGCTGAGGTTAGCACACTGATGAACGCACTGACTGGACAAGGAAGCATAAGGGAGTATATTATGAAAGGGATTGATATTGCTGCAAAACTGAAGAGCCTGAACATGAATATTGATGATCCTTTTCTGGTGCACATGCTACTGAATTCTTTCCCAGATCAATATAGTCACCTGAAGAGCCTCTATAACACACAGAAAGAAAAATGGAGTCTTAATGAGTTGATTTCCATTTGTGTGCAGGAAGAAGATGAAATGCTCAAAAGGGGAAAGGTAGTGAGCATTAACTACATTGCAAAGCCAAAGAATAAGAAAACCTTTGGCAACAAGAACTTTAAGGCCAGTTCATCAAAATCTCTTGTGAAGACTGATCTGTACAAAAACAAGTCTGTCAAAACAAATGGTCCAATGAAATGTTTCTTCTGCAAGAAATTAGGTCATTTCAAGAAGGACAGTGAGGGTTTTAAAAATTGGCTGAACAAGAAAGGTACTTTTTTGTTAAAATCAATTTTCACATTAGAGTCACATGCATCTGTTAGTAATGCATCTTGGTGGTTTGATACTGGTTCACCCATTCATATTGTTAATTCCTTGTAGGGATTATCAAGCAAAACAATCCCAAACAAGAATGAAACAAGGGTATGCACTGCAAGTGGCCAAAGGGTGGCAGTTCAAGCTGTAGGAAGTGTCAAATTAGTATTTAGGAATAAGTATGTTCTGGTATTAGATAATGTGTATTGTATTCCCTCAATAAAGAGAAACCTCATATCTGGTTCTCAATTTGTAATGGATGATGCTTTCAGTTTTTCAAGTAATAATAGGGCTATGTATTTCTATGAAAATTCATCTTGTTTTGGTGATGCTATTTTAATTGATGGTTACTGGCATGTCAATTGCACTAATGCAGCTATTCAAAATCATCATGTTTTCAATGTGTCAAAAACAGTTGTTGGTGTTAAGAGAAAGAATAAGCAACATACATCATCTTTTCTTTGGCACAAAAGATTAGGACACATTTCAAAAGAAAGAATGCATGAGCTAGTGAAACAAGAAATTTTACCTGCATTAGATTTTAGTGATTTTGAAACATGTGTGGATTGTTTAAAGGGAAAAATGACAAATTTGAGAAATCTGCATTCCAAAAGATCTGATTGTTTGCTTCAACTAATCCACACAGATGTTTGTGGTCCATTTCCTGTAAACACCATTTGTGGAAACTCCTATTTTGTGACTTTCATTGATGATTTTTCAAGGTACTGTTTTGTTTATCTAATTTCTGATAAGTCACAAGTGCTAGACGTTTTCAAGATTTTCAAAACTGAAGTAGAAAGACAGACTGAGAAACTCATTAAGGTGATAAGGTCAGATCGAGGTGGTGAATACTATGGTAAGTATTCTGAGAAAGGGCAGCATAAAGGACCTTTTTCTGCATATTTAGAACAATGTGGCATTGTTGCTCAATATACCACACCATATACACCACAACAAAATGGTGTTTCTGAAAGAAGAAACAGAACATTGATGAACATGGTTAGAAGTATGTTCACCAGATCAGGTTTACCAAAGTTCTTATGGGAGAAGCATTGAGAACAGCAAACTACATCTGCAATAGGACACCAAGCAAAGCAGTCCTCAAAACTCCATTTGAGATTTGGTGTGGCTACAAACCAAGTCTGAATCATCTACATGTCTGGGTTGTAAGGCAGAAGCAAGAGTGTATAATGGAGAAAATGATAAACTTGAATCCAAGTCAATAAGTGCCTATTTTATTGGCTATCCAGAAAAATCAAAGGGATTCAAATTTTATTGCTCTACCAGGCACAATAGAATTTTTGAAACACATAGAGCAACATTTTTTGATGAAGTGTTTGATCAGAATGCAAGTGTGACAGAAGAGACAAGCTTAGACAAAGAGTACAGCAACATGGATGACTGGTTTATTTTTCCAGAAATTATGCAGACAGGTACTCATGTTATTTATGAAGATATAATTCCAGAAACACAAATAGAAAATCAAACTCAAGAAGCTAATGTTGAAGATCAAGTTGATGGTGTTAGTGCAGATCAAAACCATGGAAATGCAGAAGTTCCTATCATGGAAGCAGAACAAGTTCTAAGAAGATCAGAAAGATCCAGGAAGCCTGCAATATCCAATGATTATCATTTATATTTGACTGCAGTTGAGTTTGATTTGGGGGAAGAAAATGATCCTACATCACTAAAGGAGGCTATGCAATCAGACAACAGTCACAAATGGAAGCTTGCAATGGAGGATGAACTTCAAAGCATGTCACAGAATGGTGTTTGGACATTGGTAGACAGAACTGCAGATTTAAAACCTATTGGATGCAAGTGGGTTTATAAAACAAAAAGGGATGCAAATGGCAAGGTTGAGAGATACAAAGCCAGACTCGTAGCAAAAGGGTACAATCAAAAGGAAGGTATAGACTACAATGAGACTTTTTCACCTGTCTCAACTAAGGATGCCTTCAGAGTCATAATGGCCCTAGTTGCACATTACAATTTAGAATTGCATCAAATGGATGTTAAAACTGCATTATTAAATGGAGACTTACAGGAGGATATCTACATGCTTCAACCAGAAGGGTTCATAGAAGATGAAAAGAAGGTTTGCAAGCTTAACAAGTCAATTTATGGACTGAAGCAAGCATCCAGGCAGTGGTATTTAAAGTTTGATGCTGTGATCTCTGACTTTGGATTTGAAGAAAACAAATTGGATGAATGTGTGTACTGCAAGGTTAGTGGGAGTCATTTCATATTTTTAGTCTTATATGTAGATGATATCCTATTAGCTAGCAGCAATGTTGGTTTGCTAAAAGCCACAAAGATTTTCTGATGAAGAATTTTGATATGAAAGACATGGGGGAAGCTCATTATGTACTTGGGATAGAAATTAGCAGAAATAGAAGTCAATGTATGCTAGGACTGTCACAAAAGAATTATATTGACAAGATTTTACAAAGATTTGGCCTAGAAAAATGCAGATCAGGAAATGCACCTATTTCTAAAGGTGATAAGTTACATAAAGGACAATGTCCTCAAAATGTATTGGAAAGGAAATGCATGGAAAATGTGCCCTATGCTAGGTTGGTTGGAAGCCTTATGTATGCACAAGTCCAGATATAAGCTTTACAGTAAACATGCTATCCAGATACCAATCAAATGCTGGTCATGAACACTGGGTTGCAGGGAAGAAAGTATTGAGATATCTGAAATGTACCAGAAATCACATGATGGTGTATAAGAGAATAGAAGATCAAGAACTGAAAGTAGAGTGCTACACAGATGCTTCATACAAGCAGGATTTAGATGATTTGAAGTCAACATCTGGATACATATTCATGTTTGCTGGAGGAGCAATTTCATGGAAGACTAATAAGCAATCATTGACTGCCACTTCAACTTTCCAGGCAGAATACATTGCAATATATGAGGCTACAGCACATGCATTATGGCTCAAAAATTTTATTTCCAGAATGAAGGTAGTGGATTCAATTGAGAGGCCATTGGCTATATACTGTGACAATGCAGCAGCTGTGTTCTTTTCAAAGAACAACAGAAGAACAGCAGGGTTAAGGAATATAGATGTGAAGTATTTTTCAGTAAGAGAGAGTGTGAGGGATAATGAAATAGAAGTGATGAAGATTGGAACAAAGAGCAACTTGCAGATCCACTGACAAAAGCATTACCAATTTCTGTGTTTGTTAATCATGTAGAAAACATGGGAATTTTAGATAGCATTGATGTTTAGAAATGTAGGTTGCTGTATGTTACTGTTAATAAGTAATGCATTTGATATTAACCATTTCAGTCAGTCATCATTAGTTCATTCATACATTTTGAATGATATCATTATATTCAAATATATTGCTGCATGATTCAGAGAATGTATACATTAATATGTTGCTTGTAACATCCCGAACCTAAATTCACCGGTTTACTAGTCATTGGGACGGTAAACGACCTTTACTTTCACTTTTACTTTCGGTTTAGTACTTTAGTGGCCCTAAAGTTGACTTTTTGTTCGGGTCAAAATTTGAGAAAATGTTCTTCATGGAAGTTGTAGAGGACGTTAAACCGAGCGCGTGCATATGTGGTACGTAAAAATCGGAGTTCGTATGTGAAAGTTACAAGCGAAATAGTAAAGTTACTGTTCATTGGTAGAAAGTATAATTTGAATTTTTACTGTTGGGGCCGGTAACTTTCTTTTCCTCTCTTTCTCCTCCTCCCCGCGTTTTTCTTCCTCTCCTCGGCTCTTTCTGCAACTCCGGCCACCTCCCTCTTCCGGCCACCTGGTGGCATAAAGCCGACATCTTTGGACTCGCCTCCGCCCCCTCTTGGCACCTGTGGTGGTAACTCACGGCGGTTTGGCCGGAAAACGAGGCATCGGCCCGTAAAAGTTTACTGTAGCAGTTTGGGATTTTCGTCGATTTCCGGCGATTCCGGCCATCTCCGGCCACCAAACCGGCGTCGAAGGAGCGGTTTTTCCCATGGATCATGTTGCCCCTAGCCTTGAGCCACGGTTTGCAGTGTGGAGGTCGAATCGAAGGTTTGAAATTCCGAGTTACTATTCACAATTCGGGTTCAAACTTCTCTTTAATTGTTGAGGTACTTCCGCTCATTTTCTAACTTAGTCACAGTTGAAAGAATTAATGGGTGTGTTGAGAAGGTGCTACTGCCAAATTTTGGTGGCCATCGGAGATGGTGGCGGTGGCGGCGGTGCCGCCACTATGGGCGGCGGTAGCGGCGGCTAGGGTAGCTTTTTAATTTCAATTTCTGGCTAGTTAAATTCTATAATTATCATAGAGCATATATGTGAAGTTTGGTGAATTTTGGAGGAGTTTGGAATTGTTTGTGAATTTTCAAAGTTTGGAGTTTTGTGGTGGAATTATGGGAAATCCGGCCGTCGGATTTCCCTCGTTTTCTTTTGGAATATGTAATTGAGGAATTAGAATTGTGGAAGAGATTTGGGTTGAATTTGAGAAGTATTGGAGATAGGGATTTTCGGATTTCGTTTAAGTTCGTAATTATTATATCGGATTACCGTTTATGGAAATATAATTGTGTACAGGGCAATGTCGCGAGCTACGGTTAGATGAAGGAACTCGTCTGCGTGGTTGCCAATAGTACTGTGAGTGGACGTTTGTTTTAAATAAGTGATGCATGCATTTATTTATTAAAGCTTGTCCTATTTTATTAACGTATTTTCCGAGCATATAAGATAATTGTGAATTATTTCATGGAATTACTTTTAAATATTGTTTCTCATGAAGTATTTATGATTTATACCGGTTGAAAGTTGGATATAAAGTTGTTATGCTCGGATTCGAATTTATAATTGATGTTGATTTTTCGACGAATGGTTTTAGATATGATTTTAGGATTTATACGATTTATTTTATTTATACTTGTCGATTTGAGATTTTAAGGGATTATCGATTTTTGTTTTGGCATTGGGAATGCCTTATTGATAATTTAAATTTACTTGTTAGCGTGTGGGACACGCGGTTATTTATACGGCTTTATAAGTATTTCCGGGTACGGTTGGGAATCGTACCCGTGTTCTCTTTATACGTGGGACATGGGGAAGCTTTAAGGATTTATCAGTTTTTAACCACCATACCCAGGGTCGTTATATATACTATTATATTACTGGCTAGCCTATTAGTACTCCTCCCTACTTACTATGTGTTCGTAGGCGAGTAGAGGAGAGCATGGGATGCTCTAGAGTGTGGGACACTCCGACCCGAGCCAATAAGGCTCCCTTCTTTTGTATGGTGAAACTTCTTCCCCATATTTTATCGTTGCTTGACTAGCGGGGCTAGTCCGATTTTCACTGTAGCCAGCGGGGCTGGTCGTATTTTCTTGAGAAATGAGACTTCGGTTTTACGATATAGTTTTTGAATGTGGTGACTAGCGAGGCTAGTCAATTTATCGTTTGGAATTCTTGGATTTAAAGTTAAATGTATTTTTCTAATTGTTGCATGCATCGGTTATTAAAGAGAATAAATGTGGGAAAGTATGAAATCCTTTTTCCTTTAAATTGTTTATTTTTGTCCACTCACGCTAACGTTTTTCGTCTACTTTTCCCTGGGCCTTTCTGTTTCTAATGCCCAGTTTGCAGGCAAATTAGTGGAGGTCGGGCGTACATGACATTTGAGGCATAGTTGTCACTACTTCCGCAGTGTAGGATCACTTGATCCTTTACTCCTCTGTTATATCCCTGTGTATAGTAGTATTGCTCTGCATAACCTTGGGATTAGTATTTTTGAGTTTTGTGTTTTGTGAAAGTGGAGTTGTTGGTAATTGGGAGCAGGGTGGCTCCAGGAGTATAAGGTTGGTTTGCTTGAAGTGTTTAGTGTGTTTTACAGGTTTTGGGTAGTCCATTTAGAGGTGACTCTGCCGAATTTTTGGTAGAGTTATCCCTAAGGTGGGCCCACAGGGCCACCTCGGGTTTCAGGGTGAAATTCGGGCGGGTCCTGTCAATTTGGTATCAGAGCATTAGGTTGTTAGGTTCTGTAGACTCGTTTCTATTCTGTTACCTTATATACTTGGTGTTGCCCAGTACCTCTCGAGTGATGGCCCGACTGCAGCGGTTCCCCATCGTGTGCTCTTCGGTGCTGTGGTATTCATCAAGTGTGTACGGTACAAAGTTAGTTGGTTTTCTTCTGGTGCTATGCCTCTTGTACGCCGACCTCCTAGGGTTTTCTTTGCGTATTCGATTGGTTAAATATCATGCGCCTATCCCTGGTGATGGTAGAGTAAAACTACTCTACAGTTTCGAGTTGTGCTACGAAATGTGATTCGAGGAAAATGTTGTGGTTGTCTTTTCTTTGATGCCAACAAGTTTGTTGGGCAGGGATTAAGGTGCGGAAACCAGAGTTCGAGTTGTGTTTGAGTGTCTGAGACGAGCGACAATAGCTTTGGGCTGTCTCTAGATGATATGATTGCTTCGGGAATCAGGATTGTGGGTAGAAATGGACTTGGTAATAATGGTGGTTTTGACTTTGAACCAAGTTTCGGGAAAGATATTTTGTGATGTGATTGGTTGTTAAGTATCATTGAACATTATTGGAAGTTTTTGGTGGTTCTTTGGGAACCTCAGTGTTGGAACCCATTTACAGAGAAAATGAATAATTATTCTGGTTGTTATGGCTAGAGTCTTTGTTTTCAAGTGACTTGGTCACTGATGATGGCAAGTGAGAAGTGACGATAGTAATTGAGAGATATAAGTAGGACGAGATTTTTAGAAATTGTCATTTTGGGTCGTTGACCTAGCTAAGGTGTATGAGCATAGTTTGCTCGAAATAAAAGAGATTGATTTTTGATACCATGACTTATAGTTTTGTCTATCTGAGTCTTGGATGGTAGCGAGTAGGGAGATTAACAAGAATGGACTTTTACAGTTGATATGTGCTTGAAGTGCAAGAATCGGAAGAATGTTTAAGGTTTTATAATAGAGTTACGACTTTGGTCGGTAAATAATTGGGAGAGTTGGAATCAACTCTTCGTATGTGGTATTATGCAAATGGATTCCTTTGTTTATCCATTTTTGAGTGAAACGGTTGTGGGGAATAGTGATAGTGACATAGTTCGGTGTTCTTAGAAGTTCAAACGAAATTACTTTGTGATACGGAATCTGATTTGAGTTTTAAATCGCGGAGCCTTGAAGGTTGAATTGTGATAGACTCTTAGTGGAAGTTTGCCGGACGAATGGGTTGTGATATTATATTAGTGGATGGTGGAATAACTTTAGGAAATAAGTTCTCTGTTGGCTCTGGAAATATTTAAGTTAAGGCTTGACCAAGACTCTTGTTATCTTGGGTGGAAGGTATTGTAGTCTGTTTTAAGTGACTTTAAGTTTTTCTATTTGGGTCTTATTCGACTTTCTCTCCAGGTTGTTTTGAGCAAAGAGTTTTACGAATTTTGCTTAGCAGTGGCTAAGAGTTTTTGGTAATGCTTGAGGGCATATCTATACTTTAAAACTGTTGAGTCAACAAGGGATGCTGTGAATTTGTTGGGATTGTTGCCTCTGACTAGATTCCAGCTTGAGGATTTTTTCCTTTTTAAATGTTGAATTTCTTTTCCTGTTGGTCAAGATTTGGATCAGATTAAGAGCAATTTCTTGTGTTGATGGATGCATCATAGTCCATTGGAGGTATGTGTCCATTAGAGAATTTGACACATACAGAATTTAGAACTTTTCTATAATGTCATACCTGTAGTAGAATTGTTATGAGGTGATGTTTGACAGATGGTTGGAAATGTTCTACTTGGAACAGGTGGAGCAGTTATGAGAGAGAGTTTTTCTAGTTATCTAAGGATGCTATTTATTTAAGTTTGATCAGAATTTCAGTCAAGTATCTTATATTACGGATTGTGGTGTTTTCAGTGGTGAGAATTACATTGCATATGAAGTAGAATTATCAATTGTAGCATTAGAGGACAGTGAGAACGACATGAATTTAACCAGATTTCTGACTTATGATTATTAAAGAAGTGTAGCCATAGTTAAGAACAATTTTAGTGATGCATCTCCTCCTAGATTTGAGTTTTGGGGCTGGAGTAGAGTGAGTAGTAACGGTTTTGCTTTGCACCGAGTTTCGAACGACTGGGTACTCGTTGCGTACGTAAGTATTATCATGTGAGGAATTTAGCAGTTCTGATTGGGGACGTTGGTAATTAGTAGATCCTTGAAACACATTTGAGTCAGAAAAGTTTTCCACCACATTATTTTTATAAGAAATTTTCAAGACAATGTTAGTTAACCAGTTTGAGATACTATAAGTGTGGCCAGCAGGGCAACTATCATTGAGTTTTCGTAGTCGACTTGGAACATAATTTCAAGGCTGGACCAATGATTTTAGTTAGGTATCAGTGTAACGTAGCGGAAGTGTAGTGGCCCCATAACTACATGATTAAGAACTTATAGGTTGTGCGAAGCTACCTTTGTTATATTTGACAATTGTGGGATCTTTATGTGAATGATATTTGATCAATAATCTGTGCACAACAGGCAAAAGAGGAAGTGTTGTTTTGGGGTAGCTAAGTTAATTGTTTTGGACTTGTTGGTTAACAGCGACTATTTTGTGGCATATTAGTAGCGGTGGGTTACCCCCATGAACGCACGTACGAAGGGAAATGTATTGGTATGGAATTGATATATTATCACAATATTATTGGAGAACGGGGTGGATCTTCACTGTGTGACGTATTTGAAGAGGTTACGAATGCTACTATTTCGATCGAATGGTTTGTGATGTCAATACCATGTGCTATCTGAATTATAATCACGTTTTGATTTGCTTGTGTAGTTGGGATTATAGGAAAAATCTTTGGGGTTGTCAAAGTAGTTGACTTGTGATTGTAAGAGAAAAATTTGACCAAGGATAAGTCGACAAGCTTCAAGGTTTTGGAAACATTGGATGAGATATTGTTTTGGTTAGTCTTTTGGGGACTATGAAAAGAAGTTCATTCTGGTTGTGGGTTATATCGTTATTTCACATCTTGGTTTTCTTGATGGGCGAGACGATTATTCCTTGCGGTATTCAAGATTACAGTGACTGGTCATATTTCTGCTTGAGGACTGTTACTTTTTAATGTCGATTCCCTTATTGTATTTGACCACCTCTTGGACTAGATCTAAAGTTAGTTTTTACATGAGTTGAGAGAACTTGCATATCGATCGTGCAATATCATCCCCACCTTGTTATGATCTGTGTACTACATTCGTTGGGGATGTTGCATTGCAGATTAGTATATGTGTGCTACCTCTACTTTAACAGTATGAAATTTCGAGGACGAAATTATTATAAGGAGGGGAGATTGTAACATCCCGAACCTAATTCACCGGTTTACTAGTCATTGGGACGGTAAACGACCTTTACTTTCACTTTTACTTTCGGTTTAGTACTTTTAGTGGCCCTAAAAGTTGACTTTTGTTCGGGTCAAAATTTGAGAAAATGTTCTTCATGGAAGTTGTAGAGGACGTTAAACCGAGCGCGTGCATATGTGGTACGTAAAAATCGGAGTTCGTATGTGAAAGTTACAAGCGAAATAGTAAAGTTACTGTTCATTGGTAGAAAGTATAAATTTGAATTTTTACTGTTGGGGCCGGTAACTTTCTTTTCCTCTCTTTCTCCTCCTCCCCGCGTTTTTCTTCCTCTCCTCGGCTCTTTCTGCAACTCCGGCCACCTCCTCTTCCGGCCACCTGGTGGCATAAAGCCGACATCTTTGGACTCGCCTCCGCCCCCTCTTGGCACCTGTGGTGGTAACTCACGGCGGTTTGGCCGGAAACGAGGCATCGGCCCGTAAAAGTTTATTGTAGCAGTTTGGGATTTTCGTCGATTTCCGGCGATTCCGGCCATCTCCGGCCACCAAACCGGCGTCGAAGGAGCGGTTTTTCCCATGGATCATGTTGCCCCTAGCCTTGAGCCACGGTTTGCAGTGTGGAGGTCGAATCGAAGGTTTGAAATTCCGAGTTACTATTCACAATTCGGGTTCAAACTTCTCTTTAATTGTGAGGTACTTCCGCTCATTTCTAACTTAGTCACAGTTGAAAGAATTAATGGGTGTGTTGAAAGGTGCTACTGCCAAATTTTGGTGGCCATCGGAGATGGTGGCGGTGGCGGCGGTGCCGCCACTGTGGGCGGCGGTAGCGGCGGCTAGGGTAGCTTTTAATTTCAATTTCTGGCTAGTTAAATTCTATAATTATCATAGAGCATATATGTGAAGTTTGGTGAATTTTGGAGGAGTTTGGAATTGTTTGTGAATTTTCAAAGTTTGGAGTTTTGTGGTGGAATTATGGGAAATCCGGCCGTCGGATTTCCCTCGTTTTCTTTTTGGAATATGTAATTGAGGAATTAGAATTGTGGAAGAGATTTGGGTTGAATTTGAGAAGTATTGGAGATAGGGATTTTCGGATTTCGTTTAAGTTCGTAATTATTATATCGGATTACCGTTTATGGAAATATATGTGTACAGGGCAATGTCGCGAGCTACGGTTAGATGAAGGAACTCGTCTGCGTGGTTGCCCAATAGTACTGTGAGTGGACGTTTGTTTTAAATAAGTGATGCATGCATTTATTTATTAAAGCTTGTCCTATTTTATTAACGTATTTTCCGAGCATATAAAGATAATTGTGAATTATTTCATGGAATTACTTTTAATATTGTTTCTCATGAAGTATTTATGATTATTACCGGTTGAAAGTTTGGATATAAAGTTGTTATGCTCGGATTCGAATTTATAATTGATGTTGATTTTTCGACGAATGGTTTTAGATATGATTTTCGGATTTATACGATTTATTTATTTATACTGTCGATTTGAGATTTTAAGGGATTATCGATTTTGTTTTGGCATTGGGAATCCCTTACTGATAATTTAATTTACTTGTTAGCGTGTGGGACACGCGTATTTTATACGGCTTTATAAGTATTTTCGGGTACGGTTGGGAATCGTACCCGTGTTCTCTTTATACGTGGGACATGGGGAAGCTTTAAGGATTTATCAGTTTTTAACCACCATACCAGGGTCGTTATATATACTATTATATTACTGGCTAGCCTATTAGTACTCCTCCTACTTACTATGTGTTCGTAGGCGAGTAGAGGAGAGCATGGGATGCTCTAGAGTGTGGGACACTCCGACCCGAGCCAATAAGGCTCCCTTCTTTTGTATGGTGAAACTTCTTCCCCATATTTTATCGTTGCTTGACTAGCGGGGCTAGTCCGATTTTCACTGTAGCCAGCGGGGCTGGTCGTATTTTCTTGAGAAATGAGACTTCGGTTTTACGATATAGTTTTTGAATGTGGTGACTAGCGAGGCTAGTCAATTTATCGTTTTGGAATTCTTGGATTTAAAGTTAAATGTATTTTCTAATTGTTGCATGCATCGGTTATTAAAGAGAATAAATGTGGGAAAGTATGAAATCCTTTTTCCTTAAATTGTTTATTTTGTCCACTCACGCTAACGTTTTCGTCTACTTTTCCCTGGGCCTTTCTGTTTCTAATGCCCAGTTTGCAGGCAAATTAGTGGAGGTCGGGCGTACATGACATTTGAGGCATAGTTGTCACTACTTCCGCAGTGTAGGATCACTTGATCTTTACTCCTCTGTTATATCCTGTGTATAGTAGTATTGCTCTGCATAACCTTGGGATTAGTATTTTTGAGTTTTGTGTTTTGTGAAGTGGAGTTGTTGGTAATTGGGAGCAGGGTGGCTCCAGGGTATAGGTTGGTTTGCTTGAGTGTTTAGTGTGTTTTACAGGTTTTGGGTAGTCCATTTAGAGGTGACTCTGCCGAATTTTTGGTAGAGTTATCCCTAAGGTGGGCCCCACAGGGCCACCTCGGGTTTCAGGGTGATATTCGGGGCGGGTCCTGTCATTGCTGAGATCACATCAGCAAACATGCAGATTTGAATAAATTCCATCAGGATCATCTATGCTTGCAATATCGATTTCTACATGACAAGCATGATCATACTTGGGGTGATCCATGTAATTCTGTTCATCATGATGTGATCATAAGAGACTGATAATTTATCAATTGATCATATTCTTTTGTGATTCAGCTTGGTGAATATTAATTGACAGGATTTTGAAAACAGATAATACTTTAGATTCAAAGTGCACATCCAGTTATAGTTTGCTTACAAGCTATACATTATATAATCCTAGTTCAGTGGGAGATTGTAAGATTGATCACACTGCATATGAGCAGAATGAACTAGATATTATATATTGTATATACATTGCTTAATGTAAACAAATTATTTTGATTATAAAGTACAACTGCAGTTACTTACATGTATATATATGTAGACTTAATTTAGTAATCGAATTAAGATAATGCGTAAGTATATCTGTTTGAATTCAAATTCAAAAGGTATGATCATTTGGATAAATCTGATTAAGACAAACAGTTACTCGACAATTCCTTGATGGAAGGAACTGTCATGTAACTGCTGTTGTCACAACAGCTTATATATGTGAAGATTTCTTTGATCTCTGCTAGAACACAAACACTTTCTCATCTGGTTTTGTCCCATCAAGCAAAAGGAGAAATACAGTGTGCATCTAGGAGAAGATCGAATGGATTGCAACAGCAATCAACCAAGTCAGTTATCATTCATATCTGTTTATTTACATTTGATCTAAATCTGTGCTAGTTTATTATGTTTTCATGTTTAAATATAGTTGTAATCTTTCATGGGTTGAGTGTAATGAATATGCATGTCCATCCATATTCGTAATGCAATGAGGTATGTTAGATCATTCCGCAAAGACTTGATCTTTCAAAATGTGTGTTGAAATGGTGAAAATAGGTGCAAAGGGCTTGTGATTTTGGATGTCCCTACTTGATGGAATTCCACATTCTTGATGTTGCAACAACTTTGAAATTTCAAAAGTTTTTGAGAGAATGATGGAGATGATGCCGATAATTATTGGGCATATTTCCAGGTGAGAATGTAAAGCCGATAAGAGAAGGGTCATCTAGTGAAGTTGATTGGGAGTATGCAAAGCATTTTTTAGATTTTTTGAGACCATTTTATGAAATCACTTTAAAGGTGTGTTGTTCTAATTTTCCTACGATTCATAATCTTTTGGTGATTTAATTCATATTTATGGTCTCTTGCAATAACAACATAACCCCATTTGTCCGAAATTGCACCACTCATGCAAAAAATAAATAATTAATAAGTATTAGGGTAGCTTTGATAAGTTAATCAATATTTGTTCATTGCTATTGTTCTTGATCCACACCATATGCTTGAGAGAGTTGTTGATTATTTTGATATTATACGTGGGGAGATGGATGAAATATGAAAGCTAACACAAACAGCGTGAAGGATCTCTTGTATGACATTTACAATGTGTACGAGGAAGAGGAAATTAGAGACAGTGGTGTTAGCGGTTCTCAAGAGTATCAGTTGAGGGGAGTTCTTCTTCAAATAAAGGTTGTACGGAGTTAGAAAGGAGGTTGAACGAGAAGGAGCAATGAGGATAGCAAAGAAAGCCTAGATCATAACATGATATGGATAGATATCTTAGAGATGATGAAGACTTTGACTTGTTGAATTTGTAGAGAGTGAATGGAGTTGTAAATATCCTACATTGGCGTGCATTGCAAGGATATTCTACCTGTTCCAGTGTCAACCATAGTTTCATAATCTTCCTTTAGCACTAGTAAAAGGGTAATTGATTCATATTGTAGCTCTCTAGCTAAGTCTCATAATGGTGGAGGGCTTGATATGTACACAAATTGGCTTATATGTAAAGTGTTCATTTACATTATGTGTTCATTATTGAGGAGATGGAATTGAGTGAAGAAGCGGAAAGAGGTAATTATTTCATTTTTTATTTAATATTTGATTGATTAATAAAGTTTTAATTTTTTTTTTATCAGATAAACAACTCAAATGCTACAACTAGTCTTTCATGAGTCGAACTCATAACCTCCCACTTTCAAGGGGAGACTATGCCACTAGACCAAATGGTATTGGGCTAAAGTTTTAATTTGTATGTTATATATGATTATATGTTTTCTTTTCTAATCTTTTTCTTTTTATTATATTCCTATGTCCATGTAGAATTGCTTAGATGTCATGTTCAACCGTAATGGGTAGTAGTCGGAGTGCTATGATGCCTCCAAAGTTGAAGACCTTATCTTTCTGAGCTTGAGATGAAACTCATGCAACATATAGCTTCCTCCTTCCATACGTCAGTCTCCATCAACCATGATGAGAGTTCTAAGGTTGTGTAAGTACAAGTTTTGATCAATTTGGTGTGTTGGCATTCCATACAAATGGGAAATATTTTTGAGGTTTAACTTTCTTTATTTAAAGATATTTTTCTGTTTATGAAATTGTGTAATGATTTCCTTAAGATTTATTATATTTCTTATATGGAAAGTCTCTTTTTCGATTAAAGAAGAATTAGGTTAGATCTTGGACAGAGGTTTTGCCGTTGTCTACAACATATATACACACAGATACACGGTCAAGAGGCATCTCTTCTCAACGTAAGAATAGTGTAGGAGTCTTGCATGGTTGTTTGAGTTTATGTCTTCACAATAGTCAAAACCTTGATCCATGTTTAAGTGTTCGTGATCATTGTCTCATATGCATATCTTCTCTTGAGATCAGTAGAGGAACTGTGAAGAAAGGAGAGCGATAATTGACGATCGTTCAAGTGAGAAGGAGTATAAGATTGAAGACAAGCTTCTTGATAGCTTTGTCTAGTGAGTGTAACAATTTGAGTGCTACTTGAGTCTTGTAAAAGAACATATCCTTCGTTATAAGTTGATTCTTATTTGGGTTCTCAAGAGTAAGAGCCTCGCAGTGTTTTTAATCTCAGAAGTTGAGATTTTCACTGCGTAACCAAAATTTGTGTTCTGTTTGTCTATTTTGGTTTATGCTGCCAAGTAAGGATTGATCCATAGCCTGCAATCCCGTTCTCCAGAAACGTATTCTGTCCTTGTATTTTTAGTTTGTTTATCCAAGGGGGCTAATGGAAAGTTAAAGCATATCAGATTTGAATATGGTATTCCCAAATCATCTCCCCTTCGGTACTTCTTTTCATCAGGCAAGATGTGGTTTGGCAAATATCTCTACAAGTTCTCCATATATTAATCCGGATAAAGAAATGTTGTATCCTCAAATATTTTGGAAATGCATGGATGCAATAACTACATGTTTGGATGAAGACGACCCTGCAACAGCTCATACTCTGCAAGTGGCTTTATATGTAAGTTTAAGGAGATTTTGAAATTCAACCCTGCAACGGCTCATACTTTGGCAATAAGTTTTATAAAGCAAGTGAATGATGCTGCTGATACATAGATTTATATTGCAGGTTTGTCAGGAAACTTAATTCTGAATGGCAAACCTATCGAATCAGGTACCTCATTGCCTCATGGAAATGTCTGCGTAATTTTTCATCACCAATGGAGGGATGCAATAACTACATGTTTGGAAGAAGACGATCCTACAATAGCTCATACTCTATGTGGTTGAAACCGACGTCTCTGGCTAGGTTTACCTAGAGATACCAATATGGTTGCTAATACAATTTAGTTCCTCAATAAGTGTCGATTGTGTGTCATGCATGTCAGTTTGATCCCTTCAGGGAGAAAAACTTTAGTTTGATCTCCAATTGTGATTGCAATAGTCAACTAACATCCAAAGCTTGGTCTGATCTCCATTTTTTGGAAAATCAATCATTAAGATTGGATATATTTTAGGTTTTGGATATGAAAAGACAAATTTTGAAATATCAAAATTAACTCACAGCAAGGGATAAGTAGTACTTCCCATACCCAAGATCATTTTGAACAACAATGAGATCTTCATGAGAACAATTTGCTGCCCACCCTTACTTAGGTGGTCAAATGCCCACCTTTTTGTTTTGCTGACATGTGTTTACTTCTTGAACTATGGTTAAACATTAAATAAATCTAATAAAATATAAAAATATGAATATTTGAAACAAACTATCTTCTTCGGGGAACAAATTGCTGCCCACCCTAACTTGGTTTGCCCACCTTCTTATCTAATGACATATGTCCTCTACTTTAACTATGGTTAAACATTGGGTAAAATCCACAAATAGTACCTGAACAATCACGGAATGCAATTTTTGGTTCCCACAAATTTTTAGAGAATCTTGGGGTACCTCGACTATTCCTCCTTTACCCCATTTAGTACTTCTGTCCAATTCCTCGTTAAATTAGCTTATGTGGCACATATTTGCATGGATAAAATAGTCAGCACAATCAGCCTAGTCATCTCATTCATCCATGTCAGTATCTCCAACACACTACTATCCTTCCCCCTAAAATATCCCAAATTTCCCTCCAAAATCTTCACATTTTCCCTCCAAATCTTGAACTCAGGCTTAATTTGAGCCTAAATCTATGAATGATTAATAATATGTTTTCTTCTTAAAAAAAAAAAAAAAACCCTAAGGAAGAAGAGAAAAACGCTTAGCTTTTCAAGATGGTTTTGGTAAGGCTTGACATGAGGGCCTTGTTTGAGATGTTTGACTTGTTTGACTTTACGGCGTTGCATCTGAAGGAATACATCAGAGAGGAGTATGGGATAGCCGTGGAGCAGCAAACCCTCTTTCTCCCGCATCCGCACCAGAACAATAAGGTATATCCAAATTTGAGTCAGATGGATTTAATCTGGGATGACGCGCTATTGATTGGTTTGAACCTTGTATTGCTCAACAGGATCTACGTACGGCTCAGTTGACTCCCGTGGATAACCTGAACAGCTCTCTCAGCACGGCTGAGAGTGTGGGTTCCACATAATTTACGCTCTTGGAGGGTTTTCTGTTTTGAAGGAACATGGCAAGATGGCAGGAAAGAAGGATGAAAAGGAGGAGTCTTCTAATGATGACAATTTACGCTAGAATCTGATTTTTAAGTTACAAAACAATAAAACCGAAAACAAAAGAATAGCGGTCATGGTTACACTTTTAAAGAAACTTCAAGAACGCATCCACTTAAGCAATCAAGACCTAGAACGTAGCAAATCTTAATTTGGATTCAATTAAATGCAAACCCTAATTGTTTCGAACCACCAAGATAACACATAAAAAGTGGGATTGAAGCACAAATCAACAAATAATCAATAACACATAGAGAAATCGCAAATTATTATCTGAAATCTTAAAACGTTTTCAGGCTTTATATATAGTATTCGAAAACTAAACATCAGACATGCTCTTTATTCTACAAAAAGTCGAAACATCCAATAAAACAAAAACATGAACACTATAGAATCTGATTTTAAGTTACAAAACAATAAAACCGAAAACAAAAGAATAGAGGTTTTACACTTTTAAAGAAACTTCAAGAATGCATCCACTTAAGCAATCAAGACCTAAAATGCTAGCAAATCTTAATTTGGATTCAATTACATGCAAACCCTAATTGTTTAGAACCAACTAAGATAACAAAAGGTGGATTGAAGCACAAAATCAACAAATAATCAATAACACATAGAGAAATCGCAAATTATATTATCTGAAACCTAACGTTTCAGGCTTTATATATAGTATTTGAAAACTAAACATCAAGACATGCTCTTTATTCTAACAAAAAGTCGAAACATCCAATAAAACCAAAACATAGAACAGTACTATAGAATCTGATTTTTAAGTTACAAAACAATAAAACCGAAAACAAAAGAATAGAGGTTTTACACTTTTAAAGAAACTTCAAGAGCGCATCCACTTAAGCAATCAAGACCTAAACGCTAGCAAATCTTAATTTGATTCAATTACATGCAAACCCTAATTGTTTCGAACCAACTAAGATAAACACATAAAAGGTGTGATTGAAGCACAAAATCCAATAATCAATACACATAGAGAAATCGCAAATTATTATCTGAAAATCCTAAAACGTTTTCAGGCTTTATATATAGTATTCGAAAACTAAACATCAGACATGCTTTTATTCTAACAAAAATCGAAACATCCAATAAAACCAAAATATAGAACACTATAGAATCTGATTTTTAAGTTACAAACAATAAAACCGAAAACAAAAGAATAGAGTTTACACTTGTAAAGAAACTTCAAGAACGCATCCACTTAAGCAATCAAGACCTAAAACACTAGCAAATCTTAATTTGGATTCAATTACATGCAACCCTAATTGTTTCGAACCAACTAAGATAAACACATAAAAGGTGGGATTGAAACACAAAATCAACAAATAATCAATAACACATAGAGAAATCGCAAATTATTATCTGAAAATCCTAAACGTTTTCAGGCTTTATATATAGTATTCGAAAATAAACATCAAGACATGCTCTTTATTCTAACAAAAAGTCGAAACATCAATAAAACCAAAAACATAGAACACTATAGAATCTGATTTTAAGTTACAAAACAATAAAACCGAAAACAAAGAATAGAGGTTTTACACTTTTAAAGAAACTTCAAGACGCATCCACTAAGCAATCAGACCTAAAATACTAGCAAATCTTAATTTGGATATTCAATTACATGCAAACCTAATTGTTTCGAACCAACTAAGATAAACACATAAAAGGTGGATTGAAGCACAAAATCAACAATAATCAACAACACATAGAGAAATCGCAAATTATTATCTGAAAATCCTAAACGTTTTCAGGCTTTATATATAGTATTCGAAAACTAAACATCAAGACATGCTCTTTTTCTAACAAAAAGTCGAAACATCCAATAAAACCAAAACATAGAACACTATAGAATCTGATTTTTAAGTTACAAAACAATAAACCGAAAACAAAGAATAGAGGTTTTACACTTTTAAAGAAACTTCAAGAACGCATCCACTTAAGCAATCAAGACCTAAAATACTAGCAAATCTTAATTTGGATATTCAATACATGCAAAACCTAATTGTTTCGAACCAACTAAGATAAACACATAAGGTGGATTGAAGCACAAAATCAACAAATAATCAACAACACATAGAGAAATCGCAAATTATTATCTGAAATCCTAAAACATTTCAGGCTTTATATATAGTATTCGAAAACTAAACATCAAGACATGCTCTTTATTCTAACAAAAAGTCAAAACATCCAATAAAACCAAAAACATAGAACTATAGAATCTGATTTTTAAGTTACAAAACAATAAAAAGAAAACAAAAGAATAGAGGTCATGTTACACTTTTAAAGAAACTTCAAGAACGCAAGAAGGTCTTCAAGGTGGTGAGGATGATGAGGCTCACGGCAATGATGATGAATGGAGGATGGAACTTGCTTCACGGCTTCAAATCTTGAACAATTGGAGAGTATCAAAATTTTGAGAGAAAAGGGAAGGAATTGCGTTTTGATTTAGGGTTTGAGAGATTTTTGAGTTGTGGAAGGGATGGCGTGTATGGAGGGAGAGAGATGGCTGAATGGAGTGAAGGAATAAATCGGCCATAACTTCTTCTAGAAAATTGATATTGATGAACCGTAAAAAGCTTTGGAAACTAGACATCCTTAATTTTCCAACCATATAAAGATCATAATTTTCTTCATTTGAGCTGCTCTCGAGACTCTGTCGAAGTTGACTGATCTGCACAGGCCGATTTCCTCAAAACTCTCCCTTTTTGGGATTCTGAAATATTCTTGAATATCTTTTGTTTTTCATGACAAAACCAAATAGAATTTTAGGATTTCTCCAAGACGTCAAGAAGGGTCTAGAAACTCATGTGCAAGTCACATGCTTCAATCTTTGGGCTAGACTTCTCAATTGGACAATTTCAAAGCCTGTTCTTTCAATTGCCGAAATTCCTTGTGTATTCTAGAACATTCTTGAGCAATCTTGAGTCATCTTGAAGCCACAGCGTCTCCTAGCCTCACCAGGTCTCCTAGCAGCATCAGGTCTTCTAGTCCAACTGGGACTCTGTCATTTCTGATTTCCGAACATCATTTTTCTGAGCTCACTGCTAGTTGTATTAGGATTCCTACTTCAACTGGGATTCATTTTCTGGTAGGATTAGAAAAACTTCATTTCTCCATTTCTGCGCCACATTCCTCATTGCCTTCATTTTCAACTCAAAGGTACCTAAAAACAAAAGCTAAGTTAGAAATGATAATGTTAAGAGAATAACTAAGTAAAATGTAGAGATAAATGCACTAAAAACATAGGAAATATTAGTCCAATCAATGACATATTTACAATGCAAGTTACTCTCTAGATTCACGATAATAGCAGAATTAGTACATCCAAACTCATGGTTTGTAAATAAAGTGGTTAATTCTTGTCTAATTTTCAGCCACCTCTTTTTTTTTTTTTTTGCATTTTACTTTTTTGAGTTCTTTTGTTACTAGTTATAGATTGCACTGCGGTCGGCACAACATCCGAATTTTCATTGGTATAATTTCGAGAATTTCTTTAAGAGCATGACGACCGCGAGCTTGCTCAGGTCTTTTTTTAAATAAATAAAAAAAATGTTTTCTTCTAAAGTTGATTCATTGTGTTATACTTACAAGACTTACAAGTATTTTGAATATGATATATGAATTAATGCAGTACGTAAATCTTAAACTTGTTAACTTCACTTAAATATAAAAATATTGATTACAATAATTAAACTCCAAATAATCTTTATAATATAAAATAACTAAAACAAACAAAAGGTCACACATTGACCATAATCTAGGAACAAAAGCTCACATTGACCATTTATTGACCATGATATCAACAACAAAAGGTCACGCATTGACCATTTAAATCTTTAATGATCCAAAAAAAAAATAGAGGTAACACAAAATTAGTTCTTCTATATTGCCTTTTTAACATGTTGTCTTGTTGCCCTTTTAATTGTAGGTGATGACTGTGTTGTTTGAGAAGATGATGCAAGAGTAGTATTAATTGACCTTTGAGAAGAGGCAACATATGCTAATGTATGGCCTCCCCTCCTAAATACTCTTGGTGAAGGTACCCTTGATGTCTCTTGGCCTAGCATAACCAACACACAATTTAATAACAATTAACAAATGGCATAACTAACACAATTTGATATAACGTTATTCAATTGCATCTGGTTAATCAATAAGCAATTACCTTTGGTGCTACTGCTGTTTGTACTTGTACATTCACATTATTAGCACCCCTGTTTTTAACACTTACATTCACATTCACATTACTAGTGCCCTGATTATCCACATTCACCCTTATATTTCCAGGAACTCCACTACTTTGTTCTTGCCAACATATATAAAATATGATTAATCACACATTTATATGAATATGCATCACTAAATTAAAAATAAACACATATGTTAAGTCATGTTCTTACCCCAATTCCTCTGGCCTTCCTTGCAAGTTCAATATGGCAGGTTCTTTTGTTGTGATCTCCATACCCACAAACTATACAACTCATTGTCACATATCTAGTCCTGGGAAGTTTGGTTGGCCTTGCTTCACTTGCAGTAGGGGGTTCCTCACCTTCATCTCTGTGCCTCACCATCTTTGGTCTCCCAGGTGGTCTTCTATATGGTGGAGGCTGGACTGGAGCTTTAATGATCGTCCACATCTCAATACTAGGAATTTGATTGATAGCATATGAATATGCATCAAGGTATGCATGCTTGCTATAATAATGATGCACATATATGCAATAGGGTCATCACATTTAACTCAAATTGTTGCTACTACATCTGGGCATGGCAGACCAGACAATGACCACCTCTTGCATGTGCATGTTAGTGTGGCTAAATCAACTGAATGTTGCATTTGCAGAATGCTTCAACCTCTCCTATGAATTTCAAACACAAAGTCAGCAGGCTTAAATGCTTGATATTCTCTAGCTCTTTCTGAATTTTTCTTAATTATTTTCTGAATTCATGGGCCAATATTAACCTCCCACTTCATATTTTACCTTTATACTTTTATTAATTACAAGTTAATTGCAAACCAAAGCAACTAATCAAAAATTGAACATTCTTCACCTTTAACTATCCTTTTTCTCATGGTCACTTTTTGATAAATTGAACAAGCTAAATAAATATAAAAAATTAACATTGTTTGCACCTGTTTTTTGCACGTCGACCTACTAAGCTCTCGCTGTTGGATGAGAGAGAATTTTGACTGAGATTAAGTAAGGGCCAAGAATGAAGTCACTTGATCATTCGACCGAGAATGAAATTAATTGGTCATTCAGCTGAAATGAGGAAATTAGTCAAATAAGCATTAGGTCGACCGAGAATATAAAATTTAGGTCATACGGCCGAAATGAAGGTGTTGACCGAAATCAGAGTTTCTCGGTCACTCGATCGAGATTATAGTTTTGAGTCGTATGACTGGGCGTTGTTTGGTCACTCGACCGAGATTAGAGTTTTGAGTCTGAGATAAAAAACATCGTTCAATCACTCGGCCGAGGTTTGAGATTTTGGGTCGAACGACCCAAAAGATGATGAAATTGGATCACACGGTTGGTTACATGGTTGGAAAATCCAAGTTTAAATGAGTGATTACGCAGATGGGCCTAGAAGGAGCTTAGATATGCTCGGCCAAGCCCAACTAACAAACATCGGCCGATGAGTCTGTTCAAGGAAGGAATCCTCACGAGGAAAGAGTTCAAATCAATTAAGGATTTCAATTATGAAGATTGCAGATATCAGCCAAATCATAACATTTATGGATGAATCAACCAAAAAAGGAAGATGAATCCTACTTGAATTCCACGTCTTAGAGAGCAAGTTAGCCTAGGTTTTTGATTTGTATATATAGCACCTTGGAACTCATTGTAAAGGGTCCTGCACCACACAAACAAATCAATATACAACTTTTACTCACAAACTTTTCTATTGCTATCTCATAGGTACTTTGCCTTCGATTCAACTTTTATAACTTGTTTTCATTTCTAGTTTTCTATTTCAATTCAGTACTTTACATTCAAGCACCTTACTTTCTTGTTTCATTTATTTATATGCACTTCACTTTTCGCACTTAGGAGTACTTCGTAACGTAGAATGATTGTCCATTGTTCTCTTTCGGCCAGTCCGGATTGGATCGATGCGATTTGTTGTTCACACACACATTATCTCACAACGTTTTGACAACCGAGTGCACTTCACCGTGATTCGCGAGTACCTTCACCCAATAGATCTCTCGCTTGTCACCCGAACCTTTGAGTTTACCCAAGAAGTGAACGTGATAGAAGATCCCGGTCAGGATTGATGCCTAACCAAAGTCCTTCCAACAGAGGCATCAGAACCTAACGGCCGAGAGGGTTCCTTCCTCGGCCTACAATCATTTGAAAGAAGTCAGATCACGCACCATTCAAATCATAAACCTCGCTTGGCCATTCGGCAGCGAGTTGGCACGCCTGCGCAATTTCAGAAGGACGATTCAACCACAAGTCCCTCGGCCCTCATTCAGCCGAGACGATTTTGAGGCAAACAAACATGTCCGTATACAAATCCTATGCAGAAACCATCCTTCTGAAATGAAATAATACTGAGATTGCTAGTTAAATGAAAGAATTCTCTGGAGCTAAGATGGCTTAGTTAAAAAAAATGGGGCCTGGGACATAGTTTCACACTTTCACTTTTTCCTTCTATTTTTTTTTTTTAAATGTTGGGTGAAACAAACACAACCATTCCCACCATCAGTTTCATGAAACAAACATAAATTAAACAACAACATAGCCAAACTAGAAACAAACAACAAAGACTCATTCCCACAAGATGCATTTAAATACACCCAGAACAACAACAAAACTAATCAACCCCAATTATGTTTAGTCATCAATACACCCAATGAATCTTGTACAAATCTATAATTTCAACAAACAGAAAACATATATAACCATCTTGGGACCACAAAGTGAATGAGAAGGTGACGCTCACTATGAAATTCAGGGATCTCATAAACCCTCAAGATCATATCTCCAATACTCGTAAGCTGCCTCCTTTATAACCATCTCAGCGAGCTTTTTCAATAAGAAAGAGAATCGAATCTCGCTTTGAATCTCTTTCTGTCGATCAATCAGTAGAAGAAAAAATGCTTGATGGATATGAGATGCAAAAAGGATTTTCGAGTCAAAAGTTTTATGAATTCTGAGTCAAATGTCAAGCAAAAGAGGATTTTAAGGGTGGTGTGGGCAAAAAGTCAATTTTGTCTATGCCCTGATGTGTACGTGTGTACCAAATATGTGCCACATTAGTTAATTTAACAAGGAATTGGACGGAAGTACCAAATGGGGTAACAGAGGAATAGTCGAGGTACTATGAGATTTTCTAAAAATTTGTGGTACCAAAAATTACATTTTGTGATTGTTCGGGTACCATTTGTGGATTTTGCCGTTAAACAATTAACATTGATAAATTGTATAATAAAATATAAACAAAATAAGTCTAAGATTTTAGTTTTCTTCCATTTTCTTCACCAAATCAACTTAACAAATTATGTCGACTGATTTTCGTCAATCGGATAGATTCAATTGCACGGATGAAGATATTTTATGGTGTGTTTTGTGCCTTAGATCAATCGTTAAAAGACAAAACAAAGGCAGCATTTCTTTCTCTGCAAATACAAAAAAAAAAAAAAAAAAAAGCAATTATTGTCTTCTTCAATTGAACATATGGAGATGAACATCAAATTGACTTGTCTCGTCTCCAAAAACAAAACTAATCAATGAAAATAAATGCCTAATTTATGCTAAGATGAATACAATGAAACGTGATTAGTAATAATAATTTGCTATCTCAAGACAATGAGTAATAATAATCAAATACCAAAATTCATGCCTAAAAGCATTAAACTTTCTCAAGACAATGTGAAGAATTTGCTGTCTGGGGATCTAGACCTTAGCATAACTGGTTTTGATGTCATCAGTGAATATGGATATGTATTGATTCCCTCCTTTCAATCAACTAATCTCTGTAAACAAATTACTTTTACTGTTTTGTTATATATATATAACCTTGAGCATTGATAGCATCATAAATCCTCTATATGCATGTGAAGGTTGTGAGTTAAAATTATCTAGATTTAGGATTGGTTTTCTTGCATGATTATCTAAACTCAAAACTTTATGCATATAGGAGTAAGGAATTGATACTTATCCAATAAAAGAACAAGTTATCGTGTAGTTAGTTTCGCACTTCTCTAGTGGAAATTGATAAAAAGAAAAGAGTTTGGGTCTTAGTAGTCTCATCTGGATGCTAATAGGGTAATTGGATACTTGGAATTGCATCACTTACAGTTTGAACATCAATGAATGCAAGGAAGGCTATGATAGACAACTTAAAGCTCTAACTTTTCATGGCATCTAATTTAGCTTAGCCTAGTTAATTTACATTTCAAGTTTTCATGATTTAGTTATTTTCGATTCAAAATCATTTCTAAAACCAAAATCAAACCACTACTCCACCTTGCATATATTCATCATGAACTTTGGTCTACTTGTGAGCCCTTGTTTGTAATGTTTACATTTGCATATTCATCTAGCATCCTCTAGGTTTTTCCTAGCTAGGATGAGATTTTCCAATTCCTTGGTTATCTAGGTTAATCATGTACGCTATATAACGGTTAAGTTCATTGTTGTAATCTAAGGATTCTAGATCTAAAATCAAGTACAAAAGTTTTCTGGTTTCTCATCTGTTCTTGCTGCTTCAACTACTACTGCAATTTAATCAAAGCATCTATGTTGTTGTTGTTGATTATAGTTTGTTAACTACAAATTAGAATCTCAAATTCTAACATATTGTTCTAAAGAAGGACAAATTGCAATGCCAATTCACCTGATCTTGCCACTTAATTTCTCTCAAGTAAAATTCACATCAACCTCCACTTGCTTAACCTTGGAATTTTATGGGATTGGAAGCAAGTGCTAATCAAGAAATGTTTTCAGAATGCAAAATGGAAGAAGAAGTGGATTGCCAAATCATGAAGATGTCTGACCCAAGTCACTTCAAAAGCTGTATTTGCCATGGTCAATATTTTGTCTCAGTTGAAGATATTGAAACTATAGTTTCTCTCTTGGAGCACCAAGAGATAGGACTGTGACCATGATAAATAACGAACCCAGTAGTGCTTCGCCTATCATTTGGATCCCCTGCCCAATTGTATCCGAGAAGTCTCTAATTTGAACATGAGCTGGCCGAAAAAGAAAACCAAGATTCATGTCCCTAGCGTTGACATATCTCACAATCCTGTTAACTGCAAGTAAATGGAACTCAGTAGGGACTGCATAAACAGGAAAATTGAGTTAACTCTAAAGCAAATATCAGGTCTCATAAAAGTGAGATACTGACCTTTAAAAAAAAAAGAAAAAAAAAAAAAGAAAGTGAGATACTAAAGGTAACCCACAAGACTCATCTAGCTAGTGTGTTACACATCTGTGAGTGGTGAGCGTTATCTATCAACAGTTTGACAAATGGTAGACATGGAGTAAAATGCCGTAGAATCATGGATTTTAGCTTTTACTAGGTGATCTTGAGCATACTTAGCTTGAGATATAAAAATACCATGCCAGAAGGCAGATACTGAATTTCCAACCCCAGAAAGTAATGCAATGTTTTTCATTTCAAACTCTTTTGAAGTTCATCTTTGACAGACTGGATAGCAGAAGTGTTATTTGACTCCTTTCCAGTGATTATAATGCCATCAACATAGAGAAAAAGATAGACATGAGAATTACCAACTGTCCTTATAAAAAGGGAAGGATCTGCACAAGAGCTGCTGAAATTGAGAGATGCCAGACAGGAAGTAAACCTCTCATTCCAGCTCTTGGTCCTTGTTATTTCAATCCATGGAGTGATTTTTGTGGTTTGCAAACCTTGAATCTGAGCCATGTATACCTCCTATGGAATGCCATGCAAGAAGGCATTTTTTTTAACATACATCTGATGTAGCTTCCAACCAAATTGTGCAGCTAAAATTAGAACAAGCCGAACAGTGGTATGTGTAACCAGTAACCACTCAATTAAATGTATCTTCATAGTCTTGACTGAAGCCTCTTGATACAAGCTGATCTTTATGCCTTGCAATTGATCCATCATGGTGTCTTTTAATTTTAAAAATCCATTTAGAACTCACCAAATTATTTATGGACAATGAGGATTCAGTTTCAATGTGCCCTAATGAAAAAGATCATCATTGCATTGCCTGTCTCCAATGTGGAATTTTGAGCGCTTGCTTATGTGTAGAGGGATCATAATCTGCAGAAGGTGGAGAGGATTAAGTATCTGCATAAAATACTCTCTTTTTATATATAACATTTTTTCTCCTATGATCATTTGCATGATCATCAATAGTAGCAGGTGTAACTTCTGATAAAGACCGAAACTGAGAGATGGAGCCTGTGAAGCTGCAGTTGGTATTCCAAGCTGAATGACTAGATCTTTGATTGGAATGTAAGGTCCATCATGATCAGTAATTTCTGCTGAGTAGTCAAATTGATCCCTTGTATGAAAGGAGGCCAGTGGTGGTAGAGAAGTAGGAATGAGTGATGTAGAAGATGGGTTGGAGTGGCAGATGTTGATGGCTCTGGGGGACGTGCCTCATGCTCTTTAAGAGAAGTAATAGTAATAGAAGCTTGGCCATTATGTGATGCAGGAGACTGATCAGTAACAGATGAAGAGTCACTGATATTGGCTTGAAGCTAGTCTAGGAGGTTGATCAACTGCAGCAGCTTGAAGCAGACAGTAGCTTGTTGCATAGTGGGGACAAGCTGAGGCAGTGACTGAGGCATTAAAGGCATCTTGATAGGGCAAGTAGGAAGAGAAAATATTGGTGAAGAAATTGTAGCAGAAGAAGATGAAGAGAAGGAAGAATGAATAAGTTTATGTAAAAACAGTTTTCATCAAACATTTATTGTCTAGATTTGATGGACTTGCATTCAATGGATTATAGAAATAAAACCTTTGTAACCCTGCATACGAGAAAAAGACACATCTAACTGTTTTAGGTTAGAGCTCATTGGAATTGTATGGTCTCATTAAGGGATGACAAGCACAACCAAGTATTCTCAGATGATCAAGAGTAAGAATTTTATGAAACAAAAGCTCAAAAGGTGAGTGCATAGAAAGAGTTTGACAAGAAATTTTGTTGATGAGGAATACTGAAATAGCACAATGCTGGCATTCTGACTGAATGGCCATGGATACCTCTTGGAAACTTTAAGATCTTCGTGTTTTTATTTATTCTGATAGACGTTTATTTCCATTTATATATTTAACTGTACTAAAACTCTACTAATTTGGTTGTGTGGTGCACATTACGTGGTGGTGGCTCCCTGGGCGGTACACAGCACATACGCGTTCATTGTTAATGACGGAGAAGACAGAGATCTATCTTACTTCTTCATATTTCCATTCATGTTACTTAGGATGCTGCACAACCAGTTATGGATCTCTCTTTCTCGATGTTAAACCTCCAAAGGCAGCGGCCGGATGATCATCGACAAGGGCCTAGAGTTCGAACAAGTTGACAGAGAGAAACTGGTCAGTTTATGCTAGAATCTTTCTTTGTTATTTGTAGTTATTTCTAATTAATTTCGTTTTCATAATATTTAAATATGTAAAGGGTAGTTACGTAAACAAACTCTGTTTTGGCTAACGACTTCTCTTCAATCTCTTAAACATAGTATAGATAAAGATGGATAATTTTAAGAAGGAAACAGTAAAAAAGAAATATTAGTTTATTATTAATTGATTTTGTATTTTAGAATAAAAAAGGAATAGTCTAGTATCATTTGGTCTAGTGGCATAAATTTTCCATTCGTAAGTAGGAAGTCGTGAGTTTTTTTTTTTTAAGTAAAATGAGGTCAGCCCTTTATTGAAATTGAAAGATTACAACGGTACCATGCCAAAAGGCATAAAAAAGAAAATAAACAAGGCGAAAGGAAAAGATGTAAAAATTGCATCTGAAATACAAAGAATTAAAAATGCAAGAACAGTAGCGTCGAAATGCAGCGCTGATTTTACACTACGGATTGCAGCCGTGTAGTGAATTGAGTAGTCGGTGGTTTGACTACCCATCGAACTCCAACGCACAATTTGACAAAAATCAACTTGGCGCCGGAACTCTCCCACCTAAAGATCGAAGCCGGCCAAGGGTGTCAGAACATGGCCATGTTGGCAGACGATTTTTCACGAACAAATACCATAGAATTGGGTCCTGGATCCAATAGTAAAGCACAGGAGCCCCAATCCATTCTAGCGAGTCATAAAAAGCCCACCAAAGATAGTGGGCCACAGACCAAACCCAACTTCCACCCGAATCCCAGATCCAACTCCATTTGCCGAGCCCACTCGGATCCCAGATCCGGTTCCTGCCTACCGACGAACAGGGTATCATGCCGTCACACTCTGCCTGTGACTCTTAATTAGTAAAAGAAGCTGCCTTACTACTATAGCCATCGCCGACCGCCAAGTCGCTGCCGTTGTAGCCCCAAAAAGCCTGGTCCCAAACCCGGATCCGTTTGCACAGTCGGCGCTGATCTCTGAACCGCGAAGCCCACGACCAGCTGCACCGCGAATCTTGCCGCCTACATATTCCCTTGCTGCCAGACCACCTGCAAGTACCTGGATCCCACAAACCCCAAACGGTTCACCGCCATCAACCACCGCCCAATCCCTCCTAACCCATGCCACACGACCCAAATTGGAGCAGTCACATCAAAAAACAACATCAAATCCTCAAAATTCTCACACCACATTAATCCATTGCTCCCGAAAGCGACGAGGGCAAACATACATAGGCCGAAGCCTAAAGAGATCTCCAAGAATGGAGCAGATTCAGGCTGTGACAACCCCATAAGAGGTGCCGCTCCTCAAACCCTAGCAGAGAGCGTAGGGACCGTAATATACACTGTTATATTTTAACTTGTTTTAAATCTTCTTGAGAAGTCATGAGTTTGACTCACGCAAACCTAATTGTTGTAATTTCAGTTGTTGATGCAATAAAAAATGAATAGAAATTCATGATTTATCTCAGCCATCAATAGCACTCTAATCCAATGATCTAGAATTACAGTTTAATCTTCACTATAATATAGTCACTAGAAATAGCACCCCTCTATTGAGACAAAAAAAATTATATTGTTCCTTTTTTAATTGAACCACAGATTACGTAGCCTTCCGATCAATTATTACGGATAGACTCCGTGTGGTATGAAGTCCCTACATAAACAAATCAAATGAAGAGGAAAAATTAAGAGAAAGAAGATGCTCCAATTTTGAATTCCAATTAAACCCATGCAATTGATAATCAGAAAAGAAGACCTGTCAGTATACAAGCGAGAAACTGGAGCTACAGAGGGGAAGTGAGAAGATTCAAGCTATTACCCAATCTCAAACGCAGGAAATCCAGTGCAGAATTCAGATATTGAGGCCAACCCATTTTTTACGCCTCGGCAGCACAACTCCTTCTCCATTTCGGACTATGATAGCCGGCTTCCATCTCCAATTCGATCTCCATCTTAGGCAGATAATCTCACGCTGAGAGACACAGCTTATTGATTTACCTGAGATGGGAATGACGTCTGCTACAGGGCCTTTACTAGATGGCCTAAGACATAAATTGGGCACAAATTGGTGTGGATACAAATTAATGGTGCCCAATCCATGGGCTTGCTAAATTGCCCATCCACGAATCTTGAAGCCCATTTCTAAACAGTTTATCTCGATGTTCGGGCCCGGCTAAATTTGTTGTCAACAACATGAAAGCCCATTTACACGGCCCAATACAATATTCAACACATCGGGGGCCTAGATTAAATTCGGGTGTCAGCAGAAGAAATACATCCGACGGATTCAAAAATGTACATCCGTCGACACAAAATTCTTCCAACACTAGAAATACAAATTCCTCAAGAACTACAACGGTTTGATCCCTCCTCGAGGGTATGTAGGCAATCTAGCGACCCACTAGATGCAACCGCAAGTCCAAACAAAATCTCTGACTCCCTGGTTCATCCAACCCGAATCCCTGACCTCATCAGTCAAATTCTGTCAAACACCAGGAAACGTCGCAAGCCTTTTCCAAATAAAATCCATGACTCCCTGGTTCATCCAATCCGAATCCCTGACCGCATCAGTCAAATTCCACCAAACACCAGGAAACGTCACAACCTTTCCAAACAAATCCAAAACAAATCGAATCCCTGATTCACTTACACCAAATTCGTCCAAACACTATTCATTCCAAAAGCAATACCCTCCAATGGGTCATTCACTCATTGGAATTCTTGAACTACGAGTGGCTTGATTCTCCCCCAAGGGTACGTAGGCAACCCATTCAAATATCCGGGTGCAGCCGCAAAATAAATAAACAAACACACATCTACAATTGGTTTCTTCATAAATGGAATCAAAGAGTGTTTCCCGGTGACAATGGAATATAATTAATAGACACATTCTGTCTTGAATGGGTCGAACCCGAAATAATTAAAACTCTATTCACTAAATGAATTCGAGTGAAATTATGTTGGGTGACATTTACGCTCACAGTGTGCATATTTTCTCTCAACACCCTCGCTTTTCCGCGAGACTTAAAATTTAGCAGAAACAGAGGTGCAATGAGAAATAAGAAGAATCTCAGAAATATATGAACCTACAAAGTATAGCAACTAAAGCCATAGGTAGAGAAACATAAAACTTCATTGCAAAGTATAAGAAAACTTATTATTGTTTCTTTCTATGCATTAAATTGTGAAGTATAGCAACTAAAGCGATAGGTAGAGAAACATAAAACTTCTTTGCAAAGTATAAGAAAACTTGTTATTGTTTCTTTCTATGCATAAAATTGTGAAGTACAAATCGAACTGACAAACACAAATCTAAGTGATTGTCAACCATTAACCACCATGATAGTCTTCAACTTCCAAAAAGAATTTTCCTTAGACGATTTGATTTCCTACAGTTGACCTGCAAAAGTAGATAACTAACAGCACCGTTAACATGATTGAAGAGAAGTATTGTAATGCAAATTATTTGCAGGTTAATTTTCTTATGTAAACCTCAGCTTTTAATGTATCCAACAAAGTATAATGTATTATTTGTAGGCCTGACAATGGGATTGAAAAAAGCAACCCAAGAACTCAAAAAAGTAAATATCAGGACTGAAAAATGCAGAGTTATAACCAGATCGAAACTATAAGTATAAGGCTCCAACTGCAGTTTAGTTCTCTGCTCTAAATAGAATTATACTCCTGTAGATAGCCACCGCCAAAAATGCAGCAACAAATCAGGGCATTCTCATTTATATCACTACAGCTATATCTAAAATTATCCTTAAAGTGCCTATCAGCATGACAATGTGTTGAACCAAGGGCACTACAGAACCAAACTTCAGTTTCAACATTGGGAATTTGAAAGGACCCAACCAATTTGTATAAGTTATTATTTGAAAGGAACCAAAACGTACATACGGCGTCTACAAATTAAATTGGTTGATACAGGCCAGGTTTGTTCGCCAATTTGATGCAGACCTTGAACTCTCTGTCTTTCCTGTAAGATAAGTTTACTGACGATTTAATAAACCTAGAGCTCTATGATATTATTAAATGAAATAACCCAGATAGAATGAAAGCCTGAAAGGTACAGTCAACAAACAAAAATATTATGAGGAGGAAAAAAAAAAACTGAACTCACCCCAAGAAGTAAACATGGATGCGAATATTCCCTCTTATAAAATGGTAAGATTTATGTCCTTTTTATATGTATAGCAGCACATTAAGTATTCCACTTTTCTACCTTTTTAGTAGATTACATGTTAGATTCACTTCACATAGACTATATTACTTCAATACAGAAGTGTTCAGAGATTTACTTCAGATGTTAGTAGTCTATTACAAAATATTTCCTGGTCTCTCTTCTTTCTAAATCATGACATTTACACCTCCACAGAATTGATCACACCTTTAAATCTTCATTTTCGCAAGTTAATAAGACATCTAATGAATCATACCATTTATGTGCCATTCCACCAGTTTAATCATTACATATGAAATCCACTTTTAGTGATCCACTAACCTAAAGGCGCAAATGCATCTGCAATGAAATATTGCACACACAAACATAGGGAAGAACATCTATGGTTTCCTTCAATTATTAAGATATCATCATAACATGCGTAGCTGAGAGGTTGAAATAATTCCCCTTGATGTGGTAGGTATCAAAGAATAAAAACAAAAGTAGTTTAAAACGAAACCAAAATTCATAGAGTTGTTTACTGTCACATTTCCCACACTCCATTTTCTCAAATTAATAGCTCTTACACAACCACCTGATCAAACATCAATCAATCCGATCAAACATTCAAACTTTAACAAAGAAATGAACATTTTAGTCAAAGCAAAACCAGTATGATAATCAGTTTCGATGAACACAAACAAAAACCCAGAAACAGTAAATGTAAATGGTGCAAGAGAGGTGGACTAACCGATCAAATTGAACAACTGAACATTCCAAAGGCCAAGTTGTTGAAAGGACAAAAACAACTGAACTGATAGCCTATGAACGTCGTCGTCTTCTTCTCCTGTTCTTTTCTCTCAACTTTGCCTCCTCTCTGTCTCTCTGAGTGTCCGGGGTACAACTAAATAGCTTGTTACTCAAAACAAAAGATGAGAAAACACCCAGAATCCGCTCAACTAATTACCTTGCGGATGACAAACCCAAGTTTTTAGGTTGGTGATGAAAGCTGAGAAGAGATTTGATACAAACCACCAAATAAAAACCTGCAAATCCAAATCCAATACATATCCCACATCAGAATAAGAGAACAATTCAAAATTGAAACAACAGAATCAAGGTTCAAAAGAGAAACAAAAAAAGAACCCAACAATTGGGAATTTGGGACTGTAATCAAATCCCAAATCCCTCTCCCATTGCTTTCCTTGTGTACCTCTCCGATCACTCTCGTGACAAAGAGCAACCGACCTCTTGCTGAGATGACGATCTCTCTCTATCTCTTCGTGCAAAGCAAAGAAACACACACTCTAGCTCCCTCTCTCTCTCCATCGTTCATAATCTCTCTGGATTGTTCTGGCAGCGATTGAATGAGAAGAAGATTATAGAAGGATGGCAGACTGTAATTGAAGGAAAAGAGCAAGGGTAAAACCGACATTTTACTGTTAAATGAACAGTTGAATGAACAGTGAGAGGAACAGCGATTCGGCTTTAGATGTATGTATAATAATAATTGCATCCGCCATCTTTACGGTTGAAATTTAAATTGATTGCACTTCACTATAATTTAGAGTCATTGCATCCGCCATCTTTACGGTTGAAGTTTAAATTAATTGTATGATTTGCAATGCCACACTTTGCAAATCATGCCATCTTTACGGTTGAAGTTTAAATTAATTAATGTATGATTTGCAATGCCATACTTTGCAAATCATTCACAAGGACAACATTCACTCAACTTTTCGTATTAAAACCCACAAAATATTCTACAATGTAATTACTACTTAATTATAGAAAGAAATTTCCGCAGAATCTGACCTCAATTTGTTGCCTAAACCATTCCCCAAAACTTTTCTCTAAATTAGTGGCATTGAAGCTTGGTTTCTCAAGCCTAATTTGCAATATTTTATTCCAAGAGTAATCATGGCTTCTATCCATGTCCTTGGTTTGGTTTGCTTTTCTCTCTTTTTATCAACTCATTCAGTGCTTGCGGCGATAGATTATGGACAAGCTCTTACAAAGTCTTTGTTGTATTATGAGGCTCAACGATCTGGTAAGTTGCCTCCTGAACAGAGAGTGCAATGGCGTGGCGATTCAGCGCTTAAAGATGGAAATGATACTGGTGTAAGTTCTATATGCCCTTTTTCATCTTTGCATTTTGTTTCGGACATGAATTGTGTACTTTAAGTTTTATTTTTTTCCCGAGTTAAAGGGCAATTTGAAACAAGGGTCCTTGACCAAAAGCCCCAAAATGAATTAAAGTTATCCCACTTACCCCAACAACAAATTTTTATTCCCACTAACTCAATTTAAAGTAAAATGACCATTCTGACCTCAACCTAATAAAAAATTACATCATTAATCCACTCTCTCCCCTCTCTCTCTCTCTCTCCAGCTAACACAGGCACGTAGCTCTCTCTCTCTCTCTCTCTCCCTCTTCGCCGGAGAAAGTTTCCCGGCCACATGGCCGGTAATTCTCGAATTCTAAGGCAGATCCTTCATTATCGCCACCTCGCGCCTCATGTCCTCCTCACGGAGGTGTTACGTCGGCGAAGGTGCAGATCCAATCGAGGCGGCGCCATCGATTGTGCAAGGTAGGCCGGCGGTAATTGTGAGGTTCACGATCGAGCTTAGTGAGAAGCCCAATCTCCGGCGCTACCTTTCCGGACAGAAGGAGATTGTAACCCTAGTAAAATGGTTGCAATGCTTACCTGAAGTTGAAGATGGCACCCACCAATGCCGATTCGCTGCTCCTTGAGTCCTTGGTATTATTTCCCTTCAAATTATACAATTTCATATCAGAAACTCTAGTCCAAAAAACAAAATGGGTCTGTATGTGTGATAAAGAGTCATTGAGAGATGGAGGAGGAGAGAATTAAGCACCTTTGAGGCTTTGACTGACTGGGTCGGTTGGTTTTTGGAAGCCATTTTTGATTTTGTTTTGTTGCTTACGAAATAGGGAGGCTTTAGAAACTTAGTTTTTTGTGAAGCTTTTGCTGTAGAGGGCCAGAGGCAGTCTTTGAGGTTTCTATTGCTATTAAAATGTCAAATTTAATGTATTTTGTTGCTTCTGTTCGTGACTTTTTATTTTTTTCTAGATTTGATCATCTTCATCACTAGGTGTGCAGCGGTGCATTATAATTAATACAAAAGAGGTCACCATGGTAACCACATGAATCAAATACATGTCAAAAACTTGGTCACTTTGAGTCATCCAGTGACACAGACCTTGCCATAATATTATTTTCCTCCTTTCTTGTCCATCCAATAGCCCACGAACAGACATAATTTGATATGAGTTGCAGAGATTACATGACTGTCCTTTGGATTAAATATTGTAGATTTGATTAATATTCATATTTGTTACCTAGGATAAAAAAGAAATCGAGTATTAATATCCATATTTGGGGGCAATAGACGTCTATTTGGAGGCAATAGACGTTTTGAATTAATATAATCTTTTCATTTTTTTTTACTTAATTACAGTTTTATTTATCTAATCTTAGGAAGAATAGTTCCCATTCCGGCGACCCAAAGTTCTATTGAGGAGTAATAGACGTCTATTGGGGGGCAATATACGTCTATTAGGGGGCAATACATGGCTGATAGACTTCTATTGGGAGGCAATAGACGTCTATTGCCCCTCTATTGGAGGGTAATAAATGTCTATTGGGGCAGTAAATCTTTCCGGTGGGCGGCGACCGGTGACTAGAATCCGGTCACTGGTCACCGGATTCCAGCGAAAGTTGGCCGGAATCCGGCCACCGGTGACGGGACTCCGGTGAAGTCTCCTATGGTTTCTCTCTCTTCTATTTTTTTTTTCTCTCTCTCTAAGTAATAAGGGGTGAGGGTAAAATGGTATTAAAAAAAAAAAAAAAAAACAAAAAAAAATCTTAATGGGGTATTAGGTAGGGCTGGGCAGGTTAAACCGAAGTACCGAACCCGTCCCGAACCCGTACCGAAAATAGGCGGGACGGGACGGTATCAAAAATATGAAAATCACTATTTAGCCCGGCCCGTACCGAACAGAATTAAAACGGGATGGGATCGGTATTAGTGTTTTAAATACCGAACAGGCCCGGCCCGTACCGATTTATATATATATATATATATTTTTATTTTTTATTTATATATATTATATACATATATGTGTACAATATCGTCTTCCTTTTCTTCTTTTATGGGAGTATGGGACCATCAGACCACACATGCCTCCCACTTTCGCAACTCTCTCTCTTTCTTGTCATAAACAAACTCTCTCTCTCTCTCTCTCTGTTTGTCACTTTGTCATCAGAGAAAAAAAAACTCTCTCTCTCTCTCTGTTCACGCTCCTCTCTCTCTCTCTCTCTCTGTTTATCCTCTCCCTCCCTATCTGTTCACTGTCCTCTCTCTCGTTCTCATCCTTTATTCAGCCTCTATTTCGAATTTATATCGGCACTCTAGACATCACCACCTCACCATCTTCGGTCGACACAGGTAGCACAACCATCATCGCACCACCCACAAGAAACGTTGCCCAGATCTGTCCCCATCAATCTTGATGATCTTTTTTAAGTTCTGGGTTTGTCAAATTGTGCATGTTCAATGAGGAAAATAAATTTGCAGAATTTGCAGGGTGGATTAAAGTTTTGTGTTTGTTTATGGGTTTAGGTTTGAATCTTTTTTAAACTCCCTCTCTCTGTTGCACTGAATTTTATTAATTTGTGTTTTTGTTTTGAGGCAAAACAAAGAAAGAAAAGGAATGCTTTTGATTGCAGGAGGACAAAACCCAGAACTCCCGAAGTGCAGTTTGCAACTTTGCAACTTCTTTTTTTTTTTTTTTTTTTTTTTTTTTCCGGGTTAGTCCCGTAATGGGCCCGAGCCCGGCCCGAAACCGATCGGGTTCGGTACTGTCGGTATCAAATCTCAAAAAGCCCCTTACCGTCCCGGCCCGTCCCGATTTATAATTCCAGGCCCGGGATCGGGTTTACCCCAAATCTGGCCCGTCCCGGCCCGTGCCCAGCCCTAGTATTAGGGAAGACCTCCTTAGAGTGTTTTGGGCAAGATGGAATTAAAAAAACTTAATGGGGTAAGTAGGAAAAGAATCTCTAGAAATGGGGTTCCCTTGAAACAAATTACTTTTTTTTTTTTTTCAGAATATAGAGGTTGGGATTTTCAGAAATTTTCGTTGGATTTAGAGAAGGAAGTTTTTTTGGAATAGTGGTTTAGGTGTCGTTAGGGTTCAGTTTTAGTTACACCCAAAAACCCTTGAACACAAACCCTAAGCCCATGCCAAAACGTACTGGCTATTCCTTCAATGATCTGACCAAAACTCAAAACGCCAAGCAAAGTTAATAATTGATTTAAACACACACACACACACAAAGGTAAATGTCTACATAATCTAGAATGAAATTTACTGCCTACATAATACAGGTTAATCTTGATGGAGGGTATTATGATTCTGGGGACAATGTCAAGTTTGGATTCCCCATGGCATTCACAATAACAATGCTTTCATGGACAATAGAGTTCGCAAGCAAACTTGAAACCAAGAATGAGCTCTCAAACGCATTGGACGCCATTAAATGGGGCACAGACTATTTGATCAAAGCACACGCTCAGCCAAATGTTCTCTATGGTGAAGTTGGCGATGGCGGTTCTGATCATGCTTGTTGGCAGAGACCGGAAGACATGACTACCCACGGACATCCTTCAAGATCGATGAGCAGCATCCAGGTTCTGATCTTGCTGGTGAAACCGCAGCTGCTTTTGCCGCAGCTTCCATTGCTTTCAAGGATAAAGACCCTACATATTCTGGCCAGCTCTTGACGCATGCGAAACAGCTGTTTGAATTTGCCTGCAGTCATGCTGGTGTTTATCAGAATAGTATTAATCTAGCAGGCCAGTTCTACTCCAGCAGCGGATATGAGGTAATGTAATTAACATATATATGACAAGCTAAAAACCAATCGGATAATTCTTAGGTTCACCCCTTAATTGAATGAGCATATTCACCATCTCTTGCGATTAATGCATAATAACTTAATAATTTTTTAATCCAACCAAATTAATACAAAGATTAGCTTTGTAAAAAATCAATCAAATTGAAAACTGTTCAAGTAAATCCAGAATATGTGTCTGGCCCAAACTCGAGGTTACTTGCTCTAGTTGAAATAGAGTTTATATTAGAGGTATTCTCGGAGAATCTTAGGAGATATCCAATCAATGTACGATTATGTTTCCATGTACAAATCTATCTCTATGCTTGTAATCCTCTATATAAAGAGGGCCCCTATTATCAATGAAAGCACGACTCAATTCCCCCAATTCAGTTTTCCTTAAACACGTTATCAGCACGAAGCTCTAACCCTGAAACAAATAGCCAAACCCTGATTCAAGAAGCTAAAAACCTTGAATCCGAATACAAAACCTTGAAGCCTTTTCTGCCTCCACCTCAAACCTTGAAGAACTCGATTCCAGGAGTCCAGAACCGGCAGCGGCACCCTAAGAACCAGCCACCGGAAGCTCCATACAACTCGCAGCAAATATTCCACCGGTTCACCATCTTCCGGACCTCCAATTTCCACCAAATTTTGGTAGCAGAAGCCCGTTGATCTGAAGTTTCAGGAACAGGAAGAAAAAGTCCAAAAATCGGCCTAAAAAGACGTGAATCGGCTACCTGAGCAGCTGCATCTTGAACCGGCAGAAAAGAAAAAAGAAAAAAAGAAGAAGAAAGAGAGAAGAAAGGAAGGCCCAGCCCAGAAGAAGAAAGGAACAGGCCCAGAAGCCCACTGACCCAAGCCCGAAGCCTGCTGAAGTCAGCCCTAGGACCGCTGCCACGTCAGCATAGGGACCACTGCCACATCAGCATCAGTGCCACGCCAACCTTCGGTCAACATCCGGTCAACGACTTTTCCGGCGTTTTTCCGATCAGTTTTCCGGCCAAATTCCGGCGACCTATTTCGAGGTTTTTTTTCTTCTAAAAGTTCCTGTTTTTTTAGAGTTTTTACATTTAATTTCTCTTCTTTTTCGGGACTTCCAACCTCCCTTCTTCTACCCCCCTTTCTTTATCATAGGGGAGACCAAATTAAGCCGAACTGTGGGGGTTCGTGCTCACTCCAAGCTTGGAGCTTGTAGAGTTCTCCAAACTTAGAGTTTATTGAGATAAAACGATCGACCGCAAACATCATTGTTTCGATCTAATCCAACCCTCTTGGAATCGAATTTCTTGGAAGCGACTACGCTCGGAAATTCCTAATTTCTTGGAAGCAACTAGCTCAGAAATTTTATTTGTTTTCGTGGTAGCTTTTTCGCTCGAAACTAACCCTAATTTCTTGTTCTCTTTCAGGATGAGTAACCTGAACAAATTGGACTTTGCTCCATTGGGAACAACTGGCTCTGAATATCACAGGTGGGTTCGTGATGTCCGCCAGCATCTCAAGGCCGATGGAATCCTGGATACGATTCTCGAGCCTAGCCAGGACGTGCTAACTGTTGAGCAAGCTCAAGCTTTGGAAGCAAATAGAGCAGCCTTAGAGGCAAAGGCGAAAGCATCATCCTAATGACTCGTCATATGGATGATTCGCACCAGTACGAGTGTATGAATGAAGAAGACCCCAGAAGGCTGTGGGTCTCACTCGAAGAAAGATTTGGCAACGTCCGTGACTCCCGCTTCCTGACCTAGAAGTGAGATGGCATAGCCTCCGCTTCTGTGATTTCAAGTCAGTTCTTGACTACAACTCGGAAGCACTTCGCATTAAATCCTTAATGGAATTATGTGGTAAAGAGATCACAGATGCGATGTTGATTGAGAAGACTCTCTCTACCTTCCCCGTCTCTGCATTGATGGTTGCTAAGAACTATCGAATCGATGTTATGCAGGACGGATCACAAGGTTTCATGAGCTCATTGGAGCTATGAATGTCTGAAAAGCATGACAACATCCTTGTGAAGAACTATAATTCGAGATCCGTGGAAATAGAGCATATTCGGAATCCAATTATAGTCGCGCCCCTAAGAGAAGGCGCCAAGAGCGAAACCCTAATCTTAGGGATACTTCTGGACGTTCTGGTCCATATAATCGCTCTACTTGGGAAGGTAACCGCCAAAATAGGCGAACACGGAACCGAAGAGGTAAATGTGGAAAGAGAGAGGGAGGCAACGCCTCTGGCCATGTTGTGGCGCCACCAACACTAAGAGCCATCTAAATGACGCTTTCAAGCCCAATCAATGGAGTTTGAGCAAAGAGATGTATGTTCTCGATGTGGAGTGTCTGATCATTGGGCACACATTTGTAGAGCTCGTGAAGAAATCGTCACCGCCTACAAAGCATATTGTGAAGCAAGAGAAGCTCACTATGGAACAAGAAGATCAAGAAGATGATCTAGAGTGAAGGGTTGAAGACTACAAATCTGGCTGGGATCAATAGATCGCCAATTCTGTTTAAGTCTTTATTTTTCCAAGAGATGTAATAGGCAATTGCCATATATTTTGTAGTAAATGCCATGGTTTAGTTTTTCTTCAAAGTAGGCTCACTCAAAGTAAGTGTGATGTCTAGGAAGGTTCTGAGATTAGTGGTACTTAAGCGAGCCTTGCTCCACCGATCTCTCTACTCACCTGGTCACATTTATTTTGGAATTACCGAAAGAAGTTAGACGACTACCATTGTTTTGCATTAGCTATCATTTTGGATTAGATTTTGTTTAGTCAAAGAGACAATGATGTAACTCCGTTGGCTTATGAATAAAATTTCGAGTTCTTTATGACTCCATTTTGATTCTGAGCATATGACTTTTGTGACTACGATGGCTGGGCCATCAGTATTAATTCAAGGACATGGAATAGCCCAAGTTCACTTGCCAAATGGCACCTTAATTACTGTCACAAAACTCTCTACCTCCTAGGGCCAATCGCACCTATGAATAGCCAACGGATTCCATGCGAAAACGCATGTAGAGAACGGAAATGAGTTCCTTTGCAATACCTCTAATGATTGCGAACAAAGGCGCATCTTAGAGAAGTTTATGTGTCTCTCTAGTGGATTCTATGTCACTATTCGAGCTATTAATCCAATAAAGTTATGAGAGAAGATCTCTTGGATTTAGACATATATTGGCTTTGTCACGACAGGATAGATCATCCTAGTCATGATATGATGATCCGTCTACTAAACACTTCACATGACATCATTTCTTTCGAGCGAAACGAAGCATGAATCAAAAGTTGATTTCTGGACTAAGTGTGACTGACACAGCTGTAGGGCACCGCCTTCGTCCACCACCAGCCTAGGGCTAGCGCAGTCCCTATCCATGACGCCATGGATGGCATCCATCATGGTGATGGCGCCCTAGGTGATGCTGCAATCACCAACTTGCTTCAAATAGCGTTTCAGACGCTCAGGACCAACCAATTCTCATTGGTTGCTTCTAAAGCCTCTCGCTCGTTTTACAAAGCCCGTTCCTTAGGGAAATTAGGACTGAGACCGTCCTATGCAAATGATATGAAAATACTCATTATGTTCTTACATAGAATCCATGGGGATTCTATGGATTGATTCAACCAACTTGCGGACGTTTAAATATCTCATGATATTGGTTGATACGCAAACATGCTGGTCACGTGTTTTGCCTTGTCCACTTGTAATGCTGGTTATTCTACACTCCTAGCAAATATCATATGACAACTGGCTCACTCCCCAGATCATCCTATTCCGTCAATTGGACTTGATGATGTAGCGAGTTTATCGAAGATTTTCGATGGTTATTGCATTGGGACTGATGTGGGACATCACATTCCCATGAACACACCCAAATGGTCTCGCGGAAATGTCTACGATGGTAGTCCGGATAGTGGTAATGCACACCAATCTCCTTATATCCGCTTGGGGTGATGCAATATCACATGCAGCTATGCTAATTCGTCTACGACCCACCGCCTCTCAATCTACCTCTACGTTACAGCTAGTGACTGGGTACAAGTATCGTACTTACGCATCTTTGAGTGTGCCATTTATGTGCCAATTGCGCCGCCACAGCGCTATATGATAGGTCCGTACAGACGAATGGGCAACTACTGACAGGACCCGCCCTGGATTTCACCTTGAAATCCGAAGTGACCCTGCGGGGCCCACCTTAGAAGAAATTCTACCAAAAATTTGGCGGAACTTCCCCTAAAATGGGCTACCCAAGCCTGTAGAAAACATTTACACTCCTCAGTCAATTCATCCTTATGCTCCTGGAGCCACCCTGCTCCCCAAATCAACATCAGTCTCCAATTCACAAAACACGCATCCCAACTCAAATATCATAAATCCCATAAGTAATCAGAGCAATTCTAACAGAAAGGTATAAGAGGAAACCTAATTCAACGACAGATGCAGAAGCCATGCTGTTGACTATGCCTCAACTCTGTGTACGCCCGACCTCAACCAATTCGCCTGCAAACTGGGCATTTGAAACCGAAGGGCCCAGGGGAAAGTACATAAAATACGTTAGCGTGAGTGGACAAAAATAAACAATTTTTAAACCAAGTGGATTTTATACTTTCCCATATATATATTTCCTTAAAAACTCTCGATGCATGTAACGATTCAGAAAACAATTCACGAGAAGCCCTGCTCAAGAAAACCGATTAGCCCCGCTAGTCACAAACAACCGAGAGGAAAGATCGAAACTCCGATACTCGACAGGATAAAACCAGCCCCGCTGGTTACACGGAAATCAGACTAGGCCCCACTAGTCGAGAAATGGTAAGATATAAGGAAGAGACATCACCATACGGGAAATGGAGCCTCTCAGGCTCTACCTACCCTCAACTGCCACTCACACATAGATTGTGCGAGGAGGAGAACTAATAACCTCAACTTCCACTCACACATAGATTGTGCGAGGAGGAGACCAAATGACCTCGACTGCCACCCACGTGAGGAGGAGAATAAATCACCTCTACTGCCACTCACCAACACAAAGTAGGTGAGGAGGAGAACAAGCTACCTCAACTGCCACTCACTAACACAAAGTCAGTGAGGAGGAGACCTAATAACATAACCCGCGTATGGTGAGGAAAAATCATCGAAAACCAGTAAATCCATGTAGCTTCTCCATATTTCTCACGAGATAGAAACCATGTATCCAACGACGTGACCCCGCACGCCAAGATTACTCTAAATCTCAAAATGGATAAGTGAGAAATAGGAATAAATCGACGGCGTGTCCCACACGCCCAGATATTCTCAAATCCGTAACCAAAACCGGAAATTAGAATAGGTAAATCCCATTTCCAAAAATCTCTCAAAGTCTCCAAGAAGCCAACCAAATCCAAAATCCTTAATTAGGCATTCCCGATGCCAAAACCGAAAGTCAATAAACAATTGAGAATATCCAATTCCATTGAAACTCATCTTAAAAATCTTCTAGGAGCTTAACTCGGTGATTAGAAATATACTTAATTCCGGAAAATACCTCGAAAATAAGCAATTTGTCAAATAATATTATAAATCATAATCAACCTTTGAAACTCATTATCGACAGCCAATCCACGAGATAAACCGAGATCGAATTTCCGAAAATCAAATCATTTGCTCAATAAGTAATATGATTAAAACTAGAGCATTATTTAAGAAAATAAATGCATGCATCAATATTTAAAAATAAAAGTCCACTCACAGTACTATTGGGCAACCACGCAAACGAGTTCCTTCATCTAACCGTAGCTCGTGACATTGCCCTGTACACAATATATTTCCGTAAACGGCAATCCGATAAAATAATTACGAACTTAAACGAAATCCGAAAATCTCTATCTCCATTACTTCTCAAATTCACCCCAAACCTCTTCCACAACACCAATTCCTCAATTTATATATTCCACAACGAAAACGAGGGAGATCCAACGGCCGGATTTCCTACAATTCAATCACAAAACTCCAAATTTCGGAAATTCACAAACAATTCCAAAATCCTCCAAAATTCACCAAACTTCACATACAAGCTCTATGGTAATTATAGAATTTAACTAGCCAGAAATTGAAATTAAAAAGCTACCCTAGCCGCCGTTACAGCCGCCCACAGTGGCGGCGCCGCCGCACTGCCACCAACTCCAATGGACACCAAAATTTAACAGCGGCACCTACTCAACACACTGATTCAACTTCTCAACTACAACATTCCCAAATAACAATTAAAAACGGCCGAAATCGATCAATGAACAAAACCCAGAAATCCTCAAGAACCCTAGAATTTCAATTCGTCGATTCGGCATCTACACAAAAATCGTGATACAAGGCATAGGGGAAATGATCAGTGATGAAAACCGAACCTTCGACGGCGAGATGGGGACCGGAGGTGGCCGAAACAGCCGGAAATCGGCAAAAACCTCAAATTGCAGCCGGAGGGGATTTTGCTTCGATCCGTGCTTTTCCGGTCAAATCGTCGAAAACCAAGGTTACTAGGGTGATCGGAGGGAGGAGGCGCTCCTCTGATGACCGGTGGCACGCCGGTTGGTGGCCGGAAAGTGGTAAATCGAAAGGAGAAGAAAAAATGGCCGAACCGGAGAAAAGAGAGGTCGGGGGAGAGGAGAGAGAAGAGGAAGGTGGGTTTCCGGAAAAAATGGACACTACCCCTGGGTAAATTCCTATTTTAATCAAAATTACCATGAACAGTAACTTCACATTTTTGGCCATAACTCTCGCATACTAAGTCCGATTTTACGCACCACATATGCAACGCGCTCGGTTTAACGTCCCTACAACTTTCATGAAGAACCTTTCCTCAAATTTTTGACCCGAACAAAAAAGTCAACTTTTAGGGCCACTAAAATACCGAATTAGGGTAAAGAGTAAGAGCAGTTGTCGTTTACCGTCCAAATGACTAGTAAACGGGTAAGTGAAAATACGGGATGTTACAACTACGTTGGATTTGAGACTCCAACAATCGTCCGACACTTAAAGCCCTTGCAAGGCGATTTCCTTACCGCTAGATTTGCGGGTTGTCACTTTGATGAGACAGTCTTCCCATCGTTAGGGGAGATAAGAACACGGATGTTCAGCAGGAACGACAGGAATTGTCGTGGCCTATCCCCACTATCTCTCATCTCGATCCCTACTAAAGTGATGAGATCACACATCTGCTGCAAATATGCCTGTAAGGAAGTACGTCCTTACAAGAGGATGTAGCATCACCCTACACGGAGGTAGGCATGGCGCCAACGCCAAAGAGAGTGGCACTCTTGCGTTACAGGCCATGGCCCCAGCTAGGATGCGTGGGAGGCCCGTGGGTTCGAAGGATGCTTTGACACACTCCAATCCTTTGATCATCGACACTCAAAATCGGTGTCATGAAAATCTTTCGGGTTATGGTTATCGTTGGGGACGCCTCAACGTCAGAACCTATTCCTGAGAATATAAAGCTCTATGAAACTTACACTAGTGTACATGAGACGTGGGATAGAAACTCCATCATAATTGATGATGTAGTTGCGCATTTCGTTGCTCATGAGTTTGTTGAGTCAGATGATATCGACCCACGCTCCGTTGATGAATGAATGCCAACGTAGAGAGATTTGGCCTAAATGGAAAGATGCGATCCAGGTTAAGTTGGATTCTCTAACGAAGAGGAAGGTTTTTGAGCCAGTGATACCAACACCTCCTAACATAAAACCTATTGACTAATGGGTCTTCGTTAGAAAGCGTGATGAGAAAAAGATATGGCAATCTCGCCTTATGGCGCAAGGCTTCTCACAAAACGCCCTGGAATCGACTACGATGAGACATATTCTCTCGTAATGGATGTCATTGCACTCCACTACCTTGTCAGTTTGGTAGTTTCCAAATAACTGAACATGCAGCTTACAAATATGGTCACTACGTATCTATATGGGGATCTAGATACAGAATATACATGGAGGTTCATGGTGAACTTCATTTACCCAAGTCAAGTGGCTCTAGACCACGGAGCGCATTTACAATAATGTTGGAACGCTCACTAAAGTGACTACTTGATTGGGAAGGGATATGCCCACACATTTTCATAACAAATTTCGGATTCTATCGCGGTTCATGTTGGACATGATCTTCATTAGAAGCCCTTAAAGAGTTAAGGGAAACCGCTGAACACTTGAAATCCGATTTTGAGATGAAGGATTATGGGGGAACACGATTATGTCTCGGTTTGGAACTTGAGCATCGTGTCGATAGATGCTTAGGCATTTTGACAAGGTCAAGCCTTCAAGCACCCCCATGATCGTCTGTAGTCTTGATCCTCAAAAGAATCCTCTTCGTTGAAAGGATGATAATGAAGATGTGCTAGAGGTAGGAGTGCCTTACTTGAGTACAATAGGCGCATTATTGTACTTAGCTCAATGCACAAGACCGGACATCTCATTTGCCATGAACTTGTTAGCTAGATATAGCTCTATGCGAACGCGACACCATTGGATTGGTGTAAAAGATATCTTTCGATACTTGAGATGTATGATTGATATGGGCTTGTTCTATCCTTACAAAGAGATGATGGATTCGGACCCATCACACACCAGGAACGCTGCCAACACTGGCCTGCGTCCACTATCCCCATCCCAAAAAGACATGTGTTTTGGAAGGTTTTGCTGATGTTGGGTATTTCTCTGACCCATACAAAAGTCATTCCCAAACTGGTTAAGTGTTCACCATGGGTAAAGACCGTGATATCTTGGAGGTCTACAGAACATACCATAGTCGCTATATCTTTGAACAATGCAGAGATTATTGCTCTTCACAAAGTGGCTCATGAATGTATATGGATTGGATCCATAATTACTCATGTTCGAAACAATTGTGGTTTGAAGTCTACCACAGATGAGCCTACGAGCATATAGGATAATGCTGCTTGTTTTGAAGCAAGGCTACATCAAAAGCGACCACACCAAGTATAATCAGCAACAACAAACTCTCCTCAAGATCAAAGTGAACTAGGTTCAATCTGAGGACAGTGCGGTAGGCTTGCTCACTAAGTCATTGCCTAAATTCCACTTTTGAGAACATGTTGGTAGCATCGTTTGCGGAAGTTATCCGAACTCCAATGACCGTAGTCGTCAGGGGGAGATGCAGACATCAGGGTGAGGTGTCTACATGTATGGTCTCGAAACGTGAAGGGTGTGTTGTGCTCTTTTTCCCCTTCGACAGAGGTTATTTTTGTCCCACTGGGTTTTTGTTACTCGGCAAGGTTTTTAATGAGGCAACGAGAGGAGCACCACATTTGGCCGACACAAGGGGGAGTGTTCAAGTAAATCCAGAATATGTGTCTGGCCCAAACTTGAGGTTACTTGCTCTAGTTGAAATAGGGTTTATATTAGAGATATTCTCAGATAATCTTAGGAGATATTCAATCAATGTACGATTATGTTTCCATATACAAATCTATCTCTATGCTTGTAATCCTCTATATAAAGAGGCCCCTATTATCAATGAAAGCACGACTCAATTCTCTCTCAATTCAGTTTTCCTTAAACAAAAACCTTTTAGTTATTCATTTCTATATAATGCATGGACAATTTATCATAATAGTAGTAAGTATTGTTAGAACCATCCATTTGTTTGATTCAATTAGATAATTAAACGATTTCTGATTCGATTAATTTTTTTACAGAGATTAGTCTGGCTATGCTGGGATACACTGCATGGGTGTGTGTGTTGGTTCTATTGACGTTTTCCACTCAAAAAAAAAAAAGATACAGACCGATGAATTATAAATTTATTAAATAAAAATATGTTAATCGACAGTGGGGTGAACCTAAGAATTGTTCAAACCAATCACATCTTCTTCTTTTTTTTTTTTTTTTTTTTTTTTTGTGGTCAAAATTCCAAAATTGTGCTATTTTTTTTTTTTGTCGATCAGGATGAATTATTGTGGGCTGCAGCATGGCTTCATCGTGCTACTGATGATAAATCGTACCTAGATTACCTTGGTCAAGCAGGCAATACTGGTGGTGCAAGAACCGAGTTCTCTTGGGATGACAAGTTTGTTGGCGCCCAGGTCTTGGTTGCAAAGGTAAGAGATTATTGCATATATATTTATTCGACATCACTAGATCATAATTTTGAACCACATTGATAGATTAGCAGTAGATTATGTGTCTAGTGTGTGTGTGTGTGAATGATGGAGGGTGGCTAGGATTTTGTGAAACCTACAGGGTTTCTAGTAATCGTTCTACTTTTCTTCAGCTGTCAGTTTGTTCGTTGGGTTTCTTTCTTTTTGTCGTCAACTCACGATATCATTAATTTGCTTGGATATGCACTTTTGCTTTTTTTATTTTGGGGGGTTCCGGCTTTAGGGGAAGATTCTTGCGCAGCCTTGATATAGAAGTAAACCAAAAATTGTGTGACTTTATGTGTATTCTTTGCATGTTTGAAGCTTGTCTTGGAGGGCAAGGTACCGGCTGATTCAGGACCGTGGTCACAATACAAAACCAGGCAGAGCAGTTCATTTGCTCTTGCATTCAGAAGGGTAACAGCAACGTGAAGAAGACGCCCGGTGGGTTGTTATGGTTTTTGCCATTTAACAATCTTCAGTATACTACAACTGCTACACTCATTGCAACTGTTTACTCTGAATACCTATCCCCAAAACGTGCCTCCATTCAATGTAGTGGTGGCATTGTTCAGTCTTCTGCTCTACTTGACTTGGCCCGATCACAGGTATAATTAAATTATCTATACGAAACTAATCACCCCTTTGTACCAACCACAAAATGTTATTGTCACATAACCCAATAATCATCTTGGCAAACAAATAAAGCAAATCAAAGACCTGACTAGGGTTTAAGCACTTGTACGTAGTTAACTCATTAATTTACAATGTTTTTCCATTTAACGTACAGGTGGACTATATCCTGGGTTCAAATCCTAATGGTATGAGCTACATGGTTGGATTTGGGTCAAAGTATCCAACTCAAGTTCATCATAGAGGAGCATCCATTGTTTCAATCAAGAAAGATCCATCTCCAGTTGCATGCCAAGCTGGCTTCGACGCTTGGTTTAACATGAACGCCCCTAATCCGAATGTATTGGATGGAGCAATAGTTGGAGGACCCAATGATAGTGATGGTTATACGGATTCAAGATCCAACTTCCAAATGGCTGAAGCAGCAACTGTTAATACTGCACCACTAGTTGGTGTCCTAGCCAAGCTTGCCTGAATATCATATTGAATTATTTAGTTAGGGTTTATAGCACTCTTGCTGTAATGCTCAGGAAAATAGTGAAACAGATACGTGGTTTTTGATATACATGCATGGTGGCAATTTTTCATGTTTAAGGAATCAGTGTGTATGGATTCATATCAATAAATAGTAATAATTGTCTCTTTCTAGAATGGTATCTAATCGGTTCATTGTGACTTTTTTGCAATGTGGTCCTCTGTAACCGTATAGGCCTTTAAATGTCGGTGCGAGAAATCGATCTTCAGGGAAATCTCTTGCCAATTACTCGAGTTGTAAGAAATCTTTTGTGATGACTACCTGGTGATGGTTTTTACAGAAGTGGGATGAATTCAATTTGAGGGCTGAGCCCACGCTAGGTCGGGGTTTAGGTCATCAGGCTCATTTCATTCATCCAAGAAAGTACATACTGGCCCGGGATGGACGTAGTACCAATACCATGGGAATTAGTTTACATTATGATCCTGCAATACAATCAAAAGCCAAAAAACCACTACGCCAATATTTGAATCAGACAGCTGTGCACGTTTTTTTGTCGTCTGAAAAATTCAAACAACAACAAGAATTATTCTATTGTGTATGATTCAATCATACAACAGTTATTCTAAAATAGGTGTGATGTTGTCCGCATTTCTTAAAGGGACAACAAATTTTTAGATTGCTGTTGTCCAAATAGCTAGTTTCAGACAACATAATCAATGTTGATGCTGTTTCATTGTTATTCAAACAATGGTTGAAATTTGAAGTCGTCTGAATGAATTTATTCAGGCAACTCTTATTACATTGCTATCGTGCAATTACTATTAATACAATGGTTGAAAATGATGTCGTCTGATTGTTTTGGCTCACACAACAATTTTTTAGTTGTCTATTGTGCCACTCTCTTTCAAACGATGTACTTAAACTGATGTCGTATGAGTTTTAGGGTTAAAAATGTTTGTGCGCCCTAGTTAAATTTAACACTTAGCCAAATTTTCAATTTTCAATTTTCACTCTTTCCCTTTGTTCCACCAAATTTTACCTTGATATTGGCCACTATTTAAAGGAACTAACCCTAGAAACCCAACACTCTCTCTCTCTTCCTCAGCCGCACGGCTAATTCTCTCTTCTCTCTCCCTTCCACTTCTCTCTGCCATCATCGGAGGCCACCATTTTCGGTCACCAATGCACGACACGGCCACCACCAATCGAACCAACGGTCAATCAGATAAAAACCAAAGCCTAGCACCGCCGTGCAACCACTCCTCCCTCCACACGCGATCCTCCAATCCGCAACGCTACTGCTACCTAGTCTTTGTCAGTTTTGGGCCGCCGTCTCGCAACACCTCCACCATCGCTTTGATTCAGTAAGCATTGAACTCTCTTTTTTGTCAAGAAGTTTCAGTTCTAAAGATTATGGATTTTGATTTGCGTTTTCTGAATTTGGAGGTCCTGTGGATCTTATTATTCATACCCATGATCGACCACTTGATTTTATTATTCAAGCCCTGCAAGCTCACTTAGCATGAGCGCTTCTTGGTACTTCTTTCTTTCATTCTCATTATTCATACGCATGGCCACTTGATTTTATCATCTATTCTATGATTCATAAATGTAATTGTAGATGCCTGGCAGCTAAAATATGTTATCAAGTAATAGAAACTAAATATGTCATGTTTGTAAACATGCCTTTCATAAGCAAGCATGGTTCTCTTTGGTCTTTAGGGTTGCCGGAACTCCAAATGTTAAGGTTGGTGTCGTCGGGGCTGGTATAGCAAGTGTCTTTGAGGAAGTACTGCAGTCATCAAAGAAATCCCTCAATCTTGCCGTTGTGCCATCAAAAGGTAGTTATTTCATGGTTCTACATTACTTTTTTTTTTTTTTGATAAAAGGGGTTCGAAACCCAGTCAAGCTGGGATGCTCATCCCCACGCCCATATTATTATTAATTATATTTTGCCGCATCGGGGGGGGGGGGGGGGGGACGTAATACCTGAACCCCGAGCATGTATAGTTGCATTACAATTATCCTCATAAAGTACATCCTGCAGAAATCCAGGTGCCTCATCTAAAGAAAGATCCACAATATGATCCAAACTAGTAAAGTGAGCTAACCTATGAGCTACACTATTTGCTTCACGATATATATGTCGAATTCTAAAAAAGTAAAAAAAAAATTGCAAATATTCTTTAGAATCATCAAGAATTCAACTTACCTCTGAGTTATCCTCCACATTATGGTTCAAGGCAGCAACCAAGACCGCACAATCACTCTTAATTTCAACATGCTTCCACCCTTGGTGAATAGCTAGCAACAATCCTGCTCTGCAGGCCTCCGCTGCACCATGGAACGCTGACCCCATATGGGGTATAAATCTCGACCATGCACCCTTGAAACTGCCCTTCTCTATCATTTTTGGTGGATCCTTTCTATCTTTTTGTTTGCTTTGTCATGCCGTAGTCTTTTAAGATTCAACCTGTCAGAAGAAGGCCAGTTGTACCTCTTATATCAATACCAATAACAGCAGATGCAGTAACTGAGACGGGAGGCAGTTCGCTCACCCTACCGACTACGAAAGAAAGAATGCTCCTATTTAGAGGTACAAAAAACATATTCATCACGGATAATAACTCCCATCCACCACTTCCTTTGTCAGCATGGAAAGCTCCATCTATGTTGATTTTAAGTCATCCACGAGAAGGGAATAGCCATTTTGCTACACCCCCTCTATTCACCTTGCTTGAGGTCTTGGCTGGGTGTAAAGATTGATAATTCTCCAACAAGTGCATGGACCACATGACTGCATGCATGGGATTGAATGTCCCACCATTCCATACCAATCTGTTTCTCTCAGACCAAATAGTCCACAATAGCATGAAAAAAATATCAACCTGCTGCTTGTTAAGTGTCCCAATTACATCCATAATCCAATCCTTCATTGACGTTGCTGCATGGCTCCTAGGACGTAGCCCAAGTGGGATGTAAAGCCACATGCATGCAACAACATTGCACTCCTTAAACACATGCATGTAGGTCATTCTCAATATCACACCGACAAAAAACACATACTTGCTCCTTCATGCCAATTCTTCTACTCAAAGCAGCTTTGGTATGGAGTATGTTCTTCAACAAGCGCCACACAAAAGCTCGAATTTTTGGTTGGACCCTTGCATGCCATACCGCCCTCCATAACTTCCTTATCTCATCATGGGACTGAGCTATGGAGCCTGGGGCCAGAAATCTTCTAGCTACATGGTACACTCTTCACCGTATACATGCCATGCTCATCATAGTGCCAAATTAGCTGATCTTCCGGTTTTCTCATGCTTAACGGGATTTTAAGAATTAGCTCCACTTCCTCCTCTGTAAAAATCTCATACAACCATGCAAGCACCCATTCTTTGGAATCAGGGTCAATCAGATCAGAAACTTTCAGCTCTTCTAAGCCTTCCATCACCATGTTGTATGGTTTGAAAGTATAGGGCCTGGGTAACCAGGGATTATACCATACTAAAATATTGGAGCCATTCCCCACTTGGAATCGAACACCCTTCTGCAAAAGCTCCTTACCCTTTATCAGGCTTCTCCATGTATATGAATCACTCGGGCTAACCCTAGCATTCAGAAAGTCACCATCCAGAAAATATTTTGCCTTCAAAGTCTTGGCCAGCAATGAATCAGGATATCTTAGCAATCTCCAACCTTGTTTTGCTAGTAGAGCTTGATTGAATAGCTCCATGTTGCGAAATCCCAAACCGCCACCTTCCTCCTTTGGGACACATAACTTATCCCAAGCTAGCTAATGAATCTTGCGACCATTTTCATAATCACCCCACCAGAATTCCGCCATCACCGATGCATTTCCTGACAAAGATGTTTGGGTAATTCAAAACAGTTCATTACATAGGTAGGAACTGACTGAACTACCGACTTGATCATCACTTCCTTTCCTGCCGTACTTAGCATTTTATCTTTCCAATCTTTCATTTTGTTTCTAGTCTTCTCTGCAATAAATTGAAAAACCTCCGTCTTGGAATAACTTACTTCCATTGGAAGGCCAAGGTACTTATCATGCTTGTCCACCCTTTCCACACCAAGGACCGCAGCTACCTCTTCTTGGAAATCAAGATTGACATTCTTAGAGAAGGAAATGCAAGATCTTCTTCAAATTGACATTTTGGAAGTTTACCTGTTGACCCGAAGCTTCCTCATAACATTGCAAGATCTTCTTCAAATTGATACATTCCTCACTCTCAGCTTTCATGAAGATAAAAGAATCATCAGCAAAGAAAAGATGACTGATTGGAGGAGCATCACTTACGATAGACACCCCATGTAAAGCTTGCTACTCTTCTGCCTTCTTTAGCATTCTTGATAAGCCCTCCGCACACACAAGAACAAATATGGAGAGATCGAGTCACCTTTTCCAAGCCTCTAGATGGCAACAGTTTTCCTCTCGGTTCCCCATTGAGCAAGAAAGAATAACTCATCGTTCTGACACAACCCATTATCCACCTGAGCCATGTAGAGTGGAAACCCATGCTTCTCATAACTGCTTCAATAAACTCCCACTCAACCCTATCATATGCTTTACTCATGTCGAGTTTCAAAGCACCAAAGCCTATTGAACCTCCATTATGACGCTTCAGAAAATGTGATATCTCAAAGGCCAACAATGAGTTATCTCTTATTTGTCTTCCCGACACAAACGCACTTTGGTTCGGAGTGATCATATCATGTAGTAGAGCCTTTAATCTGTTAGCCAGAACCTTTGACCCCAATTTGTAGATCACGTTACAGAGACTTATAGGGCGAAGCTGCTTCATGTGTTCCAATTTTTTCACTTTAGGGATTAGAGTAACAATTGTACCGTTCACTTCCCATAACAAGTCTTCGGAACGCATGATGTAACTCCCCAAGATGCACCTCACAGCCTAAGCTCGTTACAGTGCTGCGAGTCTCTAAAACATAAACCGAACGCTTAATTTACATCCTAGAGAACTGCTAGGCATTCTGCTTGAAAACTTTTTGAAAAACACAGCGGAAGCTAGAAATACTTTTGAGGTGAAAACTGGAGTTGCTAAGGTCTATTTCGTTCATCCAGAACTTGGATAAAGCTCACACGAGGTATGAATTTCAATGAAAGAGAATTCAACTAAATTTCACACGAGGCTAGATATCAACAAGTTCCGAAACACAAAGTTCGAGAAATAGAATTTAGAATAAAATCCAAACAATTATTTACCGAAATTGTTCTGCACACCCAGCTCCGTCCACTACTGTCCTGTCACCAGTGCACAATACTTGCATCCATACTGTTGTAGGGGTGAGCTTTCGTCCTCGCTGCTCAACAGGAACTCAAAATCGACTAGGTTTGAAACCGATAAATAAAGTTTTGGAGCTCTAGTAACCAAATATTGAAAGGAACGACAAACTTTGTAAAAATGCTTTTTGATTCGAAAATCGATGCAAGGTACTCAAGTAGACGTGTGTACTGAATCTTACCCGATGGCCGGTCCCATAGACCCACTACACGACCTTACCTCAATTTACTTTATCACTAGGTAAGCGTAGCGAGAGCGTCCGCTACCTAGCTATGCACACGTACCGAGTCCATTATTACGGATACTCGGACGACCGGCATAGCTAACCCTCCGGAGGTTTAGGGAATCGAACCCAAGGAAGTCAGTGCCCCTTTCGCTCTCAAGCCATCACATTTCTCACGATAAGGTTAGTATGCATTGCATTTTAACATAACCAAACCATACCACTTAACATGCACAACTTAACATGGTAAAAGCGCATACCGAGAAGAGTTCCGAATCCCTACCTGGATTCCAATGCTTTTCCTCACGTACTCCGAGAGTCGCGAACCTTCCGTTCCTCGGATAACTGAAGTCCTAAATTCCGACATTTCGATCGTTAATAATCTATTGAACAATTATACGAAATCTCGACGATTAATAAATCGTCCAACCAACTTCCTGGTTCGACCATGTGTTGACGAAGGTTTGACCAACCTTTCCTGGTTTGACCAGGATTGACCATTTTGACCATTGTTTGACCAATCGTAGTAGGTTTGACAATTAACTTAAATCATCAAACATTCACTTGAAATTACAGTACCAACCAAACATATATTTAGCGCACCTGATTCACTAAGGCCACCCAACATATTTGTAAATTTATTTTCTCTACTTATCATCACTTCACGTAGTACTCAAGCAACGAAAGCTATGTTAAATTCTCAATTTTTGCCAACGAATAAGTTCACTTTACTTAATGATTGTGTCGCATAGTAATTCCATCGAATTACTAAGGACACCCAATATTTTCTAACATAATTTCGACTCAATATGGGTGTACCTAATTTACTCTGGACACCCATAATTAAAACTTGATCTTTTCCAAACTTTTCACAAACATCTAAATTCTCATCTACATAATCATTTCAATATCACCAACAGATCCACCAGTTCACTCCAATTTAGCCCATAATTCAAACATAACTTCAAACCACCAAAACTGCACAGCTCGATTAAATTAGGCAAAACACAATAGTTCATCCAATATGCCAAACGTACCAAAAGTGCAGAACTTCGATTTACCTTCGATAGCACAAATTGCAGGTGGAAAACCCAAGCTTCTACTCCAACTCCTTCCCGGAACCCGGCTATGAACACACTGTCAAATGGATGCCCACCAATTCACAGCTTTTGGAATTTCATCTCCACCAAAACAACAACCCATCAACAGCGTAACAACAATCACAATTCACCAAAGCCAAAAGCAATTCAACTCACCTTGTTTTAATTAGGGCTGGGCACAGGCCGAAATCTTGGTAATCCCGATCCCGGAATTATTAGTCGGGACAGGCCGGGACGGTTAAGGCTATTTTGAGAAGTAATCCCGACAGGCCCGAACCCGATCGGTATCGGGCCGGGATCGGGCCCAATCCGGGACAGGCCCGGAAAAAAAAAAAAAAAAAAAAAAAAAAAAAAAGAAAGAGACAGGTTACCTGAGTTTGCAATCTGGTAAAATTTCCCAGTTTGCATTTCTATTTTCCATTATTTCAACACTACATTCAAATGATCATTTCAAAGAGAACAAGTAACATTGCAATTCCCTACAACACTTCATCATTCTATAATCCAACAAGCTGATCTTAATCATCTTATTGACTTATTCAATAAAAGCTGAAAGCCTTTTCTAAAAGTGATGAAAAAAAGACCAATGTACAAAACCTGCGAGGCTGCAGCTAAAAGCTAAAGTGCTAAACAAGAAGAAAAAATGACCAAATCACCAAATGTCTAAATCTGCATATTGCAATATTGCATACTAAATGGGCAAATTACCAAACCTGCATAAGTGCATACCAAACATTCAAACAAGACCAAATTTGCATAATCCAATATCCCATTACAGTCCACAACTCCACACAACTAAACACTTCAATTCCAATTGTAAAAAATTAAGTTCTTAAACACTTAAGCCATAACTGCATAATCCATTACAATCCACACAACTAAACACTTCAATTCCAAATTGTAAAAAATTAAGTTCTTAAACACTTAAGCCATTACTGATAATGTGCACACAACCAAATGAAATCTTCAAACTTCAAAGTTCAAACATCTATCACATTACCAGCTGCCCCAAGCTTTCCCTTGCCTTTTGCTCTTGGAATTGGAGCTGGACACACATTGATTTTGCTAGATGCAGTGCTTTCATGGTCTGCAAAAAAAAAAAGAAAAAAAAAGTGATGTAAAATGTAAATGCCTCTGCACTGAAAATACTGAAAACAGTCAAAAGACATGTAAAACTAAAAACTAAAAAGTGGATACCTTTCTCAACTTCTTCATAAACTCAAGGTTTTCAATTGAGCAATCATCAACAACCTCTGCAATATCATCACCTAGCAACTAGTTCTGCATGCAAATCAGTCCTCCACTGTTTTAGGAGTTAATGAGCTCCTAAAACAGTCAATCACTCTGCCTCCTGTTGACAAACAAGACTCTGAGGCCACTGTGGAGGTCTGAATCCCAAGAATATCCCTTGCTATTGCTGCCAAGACTAGAAACTTACAGCCATTTATCTTCCACCAAACACAAGATATCAAAGCAATCTTCATCATCAGTTGGGTCCAATGGAGAATCCAGGTATTGATCCACTTCATGTGCGACAACTGCATCACTGCTTTCTTCAACAACCTTCTTCCAATTATTGAGCAGCTAGCCTCTAACTCCTCATCTGCTGCTTCTACTTGTAAGTGTGCTAGATGAAGAGCCGGGAGATGGCTGCCATTGCAGGTGTCTACCTCCATCTATAACCGGGACATACTAAGACAAAAAGACAGAATTAATATATATTTGAAACCAACTAAGAAACTGAACTTCAAACAATGGAACTAGTGTAATACCTGATCATATAGAGCAAATAGAAGGGTTTTAATTTCCAAGGTTCTTCTCTGCACCTCATCATCATTTAAACCTTCAGTTTGAAAGATGTGAGTCACATTCTTCAACTTGAACCTTGCATCTAACACAAGGCCAATGATGATCATGTGATTGATTTCATGAAATGAACCATAGTACTTGAACCATCTAGATCTCATGTTGGCTGCCATATCCATCAAAACTTTCTCAGTTTCTGATCCAGTAGCTATCTCAGGTTCCAAAAACATGTTGTCTATGTTTTTTTCCATGGTAATCACATCATGGAAAGTTGTGTGCATAGTAGGGTGCAATGATGCACTAACCCTTAATGTGACATCATAGAACACTCTTAGAAACTCCACAAAGACCTCAGCCTTCTCCCAATCTCCCACTTCTGGAGGTCCAACCCTATTTCTATTATTCCTGCTTGGTACAAGATTTCCATCTTCATCATACTCTTCATCTGGTTCCTTGAAGTAGTTTGCAAAATTGCTATCTTCATCTTCAACCATCACTGTAAATGCTTTCTTAAACTTCAAAGCTGCTTCCAACATTAGATAGGCGCTGTTCCACCTAGTTGGGACATCCAAACACACAAGTCCCTTACAGGGAAGCTTCTCTCTCTCCGCAGTCTTCTTAAAAATATCCAATCTGTTTGCAAAAGATCTCACAAACTTCACTGCATTCCTAATTGCTAACACAGACTTTTGCAACCTTTTTAAGCCATGCCCCTATTAAGTTAGTGATGTGAGCAGTGCATCTCACATGCATGTATTTGCCACTCAAAATCTGTTGATAAGATGCAGACTTGTTCATTTTAGACACAAGCCACTCTAAAGCAGACTTGTTTGTAGAGGCATTATCAACTGTAATGCACATGACTTTCTCAATTCCCCACTGCACTAAACATGACTCAATAAGTTTCCCTATTGTTGATCCTTGATGATTGTGAATCACACATAAATTAATAACCCTCTTGTGCATCTTCCAATCTACGTCAATGAAATGGGCAGTAAGCTCCATGTCATTGACATTTTGAACACTAGTCCAAGTATCGGTGGTTAGACTCAACCTATACTTCCTCAAAGTCTTCTTCAAATCCTTCTTTGAAGTATCATACATACGTAGAAATGTCCTACACAATTTCCTTCTAGAGGGAACATCAAAAGAGGACACACTTTAACACAAAATCTATTAAAGCCTTTCTTCTCCACAAAACTAAAAGGAAGCTCATCAATAACAATCATCTCTACACAAGCTTCTAAATAATCATCTTGATTATAAGTTACTGTGGTCAGTCTATTGCCCTTAAATTTATCACCAACAAGATTTTTCTGCGACTTTTCCATATTAGGAGGATAATATCTACAAGTCAAGTTAATGTGCCTAATCATTCCAGAAGTGCCATTCTTAGAACTTTCAACAGCAAAATCACCAACCTTTCCCCTAGGACAGTAGATGCAATGAGCTCTCTTATGAACTATCTGAATGTCTTTTCCATCAGCATCTTTAGCATGTTCAATCTTATCATACTCTTTAAAATGCTCCCAAACAAAGCTACGCTTTATACCTGATTTTTCAGAGGGAGCCTCACCTACAGATGCAGCAGCTTCACTTCCAGAAGGTTGACTTGCAGCAGGTTGACTTGCAGCTTGTTCAAGAGTTGGATCTGCACCTTCAGGTTCTCTTGCAGCTTCGAGCAGTGCAGGAAAAGACGGTGATGTGGCTGTCGAAGAATCCTCAAGACCAGAAGCATATGATCGAGGTCGAGCTATTTTCTTCCCTCCACCCATCAGCTTCCTCAGGCCGCAAGAATCAAGATGTTGATGACTCGGAACAAAACATCTGCACAAACAAAGATAATTACATCCAGGGGAAAAAAAAATTCACAGCCTTGATCCAAGAAATGAAAATCCAATATATCTACAGCCTTAATTCACAATCAAAATCAAACCCAATTTCTGAATCGAATTCAATTACTCAAAGAACATATCTTTCACAATCCAAGGCCAGAAGCAACAATTTCCCCAAAACAACCGCCATTTTCAACTTTCGTTTGGGACCCAAGAAAACCCAAAACCCTCACTTATCAGTTATCACAGCCCAAAACCCAGTTTCCAATTTCTATTCTTTACAGAAACCCAGCTCGATTTCACAAAAAAGCATACGAATAATAATCAAAGAAGCTGAAAGAGTGGTACCTGTTCAGAGAGCAAAGCAGTCTTGCTTCATATCCGATCGGAACAACAAAGCAAGAGAACGAATTGATGAATTATGAATTGGGGATCTAGGGTTCTAAGCTTGGAACGGTGAGTGATACTGTGAGTCTGTAATCGCGTGAAGGAATGAAGGGATTAGAATTGGGGATTATTTTACCGTTTGGATCGGCCTATCCAGTGTGCTCGAGTTCATGTTAAGACTATAGACTCGAAAATCAACCAATCAAATTCCATATAAATAGAAAAGTAAAAAAATAGAATAAATGAAAATAAAACGGGACGGGCCGGGCCTATGCGGGATTCAAACTTTCCCAACCGAAGCCCGTCCTGTTAAAACAGGACGGTTCGAGACTGGCCCAAATAGTTTATTTTCAGGATTTCAAACCGTCTTGTCCCGCCGGTTTTCGGTACGGGACCGGTTCGGGTTCGGGTTTTCGGTTTCAGGTGCCCAGCCCTAGTTTTAATCTCTAAACCGGAAACCCGACTGACGATGAACTGAGGATTCGACGCACCAGCTAGCAAGTCTAGAACGACAAGCATCAACAGGTGGAAACGATGTGGAGAGCGAACCAAGAGAAGCCAGAGAAGTCGCCGGCGTCGAAGAACAGCGCCGGACCCGAGCTGAACCCAGAAACAAAATTATCAAAACTTGATCAAAACGACAGTTTAATTATGCTAGAGTGTAGAGCACAAAGAAAGGAGTGAGTTCCATACCACATGCAGTCCAATCGGCCTCCAAAAGTTGCAAAGGTGGCCGGAGAAAGCTCGAGGCTTCCCGTCATTGCTGCTCAGTTCACTGTCGGTGCATGGACGATCTGAGGATGTAGGGAGGTCGGCGACGCGGAGATGAAAAGATGGTGGTCGTCCGTCATCTATCGGTGGTCAGACGATGGCGCGCCGACCGGGTTGGGTCGCAGGGCGTCTTGGGTCAGAGAGCACCGAGCTCTCTCTCTTCTCTCTCTCTCTCTCTCTCTCTCTCTCTCTCTCTCTCTCTCTCTCTCTCTCTCTCGCGCGCGCGCACACATGTTTTGGAGAGAGGTGACCGGGTCTCCCTTCCTTTAAGGAAAGATCAATGGTCTAGATCAAGCGGTGGGGAAAATGGATGGCTAGGATCGCACCGCCTAATTTCGATTTCTTTATTTAATCTCTAAAGTCCCAAAACTTCAGGAAATCGTTATAAATAGCTTGGGTATCCAAAAAATCCTCCGAAAATTTTCATGAACTCGTCGTGATGTGTACTTTATCATCCAACCCTTAAATCGAGGATTTCACTTTGTGGAAATTTCTGAAAATATTCCCGAGTACTTTAACGTTTATCGAGATTGATAAGTAAATTATCGAACTATTTCATTTAAGCTCAATAAACTTTTTCGGGGCTCACACATGAAGTACCTTATAGCGGCAGTCACATCTTTGCCAACCACCGACCAGTAGCGTTGATGAAAAATGGGAGAGAAACCATCGGGTCCGGGCACTTTTTGTTTGGCTCCAAAACCAGTATGGGTGCAAACTGTCTCTTTTGAGCGTGTGCGCAAACGTGCCAGCACCGTGGGGTGCAGTCGTTGAAGAATCCCTTGACCTGACTTCTTGATCAAACTCTGTGGACGAGGAGAGCACCAACCTCGTCACCAGGTTCTTCTCTATGCCTTCCGGAAAAGGACTTCTTGCCTTACGGATAAGGGCTTTGGTTGTGATCTCTTCACGTCACCGGATCGATACTCAACGTTGTAGGTTGAGCGGAGCAATCACTGGGAAGTTTGGAGAAAGCACGAGTTTTGCTAAAGCATGACTTTAGCTTCGCTGGGTTGCGAGGGCGTTACCCTTGCTTCGCAGATAGTATTGATGGCAGTAGCACTAATAGTCGGCTCTTGGGGAGACTAGAACTAGAAGTACGGTCGCTGGGTTTCAACTAGGTTGAAGGTTTGCTCCGGGGAGGCTTGATAATCTGAGAGATTAGTTGATTGAAGAGTTGTCTTTGATTCGTCCTTGAAACTTGGTATTTATACCTAGGGTTTCGACTGTTCCTTGCCATAGAAGGATTATTGATTGAAGTTTCATATTCAATCTCCGCTACTTGACTCCAATAAGGGCTCGTTTTCCTTATGGATCATGGAATGGATGAAGCTGTAACCCAAACCCAAGTAGACTTATTTTTGGGCCGTAGGTATTGGTCCGCTATGCTAAATCCACTAAAGGATCTTGCCAAAATCACTTTTGGGCTCAAACACTTTCATAGGATGCATTTGTTTCAAAGCCATTAGAACTTCATGTTCTTCAAACTCCTTCATTAGCTTAGAGTTCATTTCCTTGGCATGAGCGCATCTTGGTACGTCTTTCTTTCATTCTCATTATTCATACGCATGGCCACTTGATTTTATTATCTATTCTATGGTTCATAAATGTAATTGTAGATGCCTGGCAGCTTAAATATGCTATCAAGTTATAGAAACTAAATATGTCATGTTTGCAGTGATTGGGTGATTTCTAAGAACTTGAAATTGTAAACCAACCTTTCATAAGCAAGCATGGTTCTCTTTGGTCCTTAGGGTTACTGGAACTCCAAATGTTAAGGTTGGTGTCGTCAGGGGTGGTACAACAAGTGTCTTTGAGGAAGTACTGCAGTCATCAAATAAATCCCTCAGCCTTGCCTTTGTGCCATCAAAAGGTAGTTATCTCATGCTTCTACGTTACTCTAGGCGAGCATCTAATTCTGTACAAATTGTACTACTGCCTTTTATGCTTCAGTCACTTTGAAAAACCTAAAAAGAAACATCATGACATTAAGACTATCTGGAAAACATTGGAGAACACTATTAAATTGAAATTTCTCCAAATGAAAATGCATCGAGTATGCCTGGAAAGGTTTTATTGTGCTGAAGTTAGAATGCTATTGAAACATGATGGATTTTGGATTGCTTAGTTTGATTTTGATACTTCCATGTGCCTTTTCAGCCGCTTCATTTTGGTGGTACTGAGTTGCTACATTGGGGATAGCTCTGCATCCTGACATTTATGATAGACAAAATCATGACTTTGAACACAAATCTGGTAGTGAACCAATACCAAAACCCTGCTACTAGTCAAGACACAAATTATGAAAGTTTATAGCACCAGAATGCATATTCTTTCTCCATTTTGAAAGGTCACTATGAGTATGAAGGTGCTAACTTGTCCTTATCACAGGTAATGCAAGCAACAATTTTAAGAATGATTATACTTTTCCACAAATTAATCAAACTTTAAATTATCTTCCCTCAGTTGGTCACTAATCTAACCTATACTTGAATGATTATACTTTTCCACAAATTAATCAAACTTTAAATTATCTTCCCTCAGTTGTTCACTAATCTAACCTATACTTGAATTGTACGTAAGTTGGGTTGGTTCAAGTATCAATTTCATTTTGACTTCTTGCTTGTTTTGAGTTGTAAAATCACTTGTTGTTAATGTCAATAAATCCAAAAGATCGATCTTTTTTGTTTATCTTTTAGTGTATTTCATTTGTTTTGTTTATAATAAGTTGTCTTTGGTTTATTGAATAGGGTTAATTACATATAAATGCATCTTTGATTGTTTTTTAGCCATAAGGCCACCAACTAGTTTTTTCCCTCATAAGGCACTAGACTAAAAAAGGTGTTATTTTTGGATATTAAAAACCAACATATTTACATAAAACTGCCACTAGAGTACAAAATCAACAATTATTCTCTCTCTCCCTCTGGCGAGGTCGTCGACCAACTCTTGGCGGGTCTCCAGCGACTTCCGGGAACTTCGGCCGACCTTCGACGAATCTCCGGTGACCATAAAAGCTACTGTCACTGACACCAAAAGCTACTGTGGCTAGCAACAAAGCTACTCTTATGAGATTTCTAGTCACCAAAAGCTACTGTCACTAGTAACAAAAGCTACTCTAGTGAGATTTCCGGCAACCTCCGGCGAAATAACAAAAGCTACTATCACCAACAACAAAAGCTACTCCTTACCAAAAAAACCTCTGCTCCCCAAAACGGAAAGCTACTATCCCACAAACAAAAGATACTGTCACCAATACCAAAAACTACTCTCATCAGCAACAAATGCTACTCTCACCAACACCAGAAAATTACTCTCACCAACACCAAAAACTACTTTTACCAACAACAAAAGTTATTGTCACTAACACCAACGAGCTACTCTCACTAACATTACAGAGCTACTACATAGGTATAGAAAGCTACGATATATGATGGAAAACCACTCAAATAGTTACAGAGAGCTACTGATTTGAAAAAAAAAATCTATTGACATTAGCTTGAAAATATACTAACATAGACACATAAAGCTACTATCACGATATTGATTGCTACTAGAGCAATTACACGGAGCTGCTAACTTGAAATAATGAAAATGAAAATAGAAGCTATTGACATCATGTTGAAAAAATACTAACATAGATATAGAAAGATACTATCACTATGTTGAAAAGCCGCTATAACAGTTATAGAGAGTTACTAACTGCAACAAATAACATACAAGAAATGTTCATTATTCATCAATCAAAATACATCAAACACTATCAGAAAACAGAATTCAACCACAAAAACCATCCCCCATCACACAAGAGCACAACTCTCTTTCTCTCCCCTGCAAAATTCCACAACAGATGAATTCAAACAAATCCAAGCCCATTTATTCCAATAAATCACATCAAATCAAACCAAACTAAACAAATTCTAATCATGCCGTCTAATTAATTTCAACAAAAATACCAGAAGGATTTGGTCTCAACCTCAATAAGTAAACCAAATACAATGACAATAATGAATGGAATTGAAAAGCTTATCACATTTCTTGGCGGCGTGTCCCAAATCTGGGCCTTGACAATCTAATCATCGACATGGATGCTCCGGGTGGCAAACTCGACACTAATGGTGGACTTAGACTCGAGGTTGAACTCATTGCGCATGAACCTGGACAAAAATCGGATTTGCCGATACCGGCATGGCCGATCAAGATGACCTTGAAGTGGTAGTCATTGTCTGACCTGTAGGCCATGTCGAAGAGCTGGAGCGACTTTCCGGTTGGAGATGAAGAGGTCGCGGGCCTTGTCGTCGTCGCCGGAGAATCAGTGCTCATTTAGGTTTCCGATGCAGGTGAGGTGGAGGAAGAGGCAAAGGTGGGGTGGAGGAAGGGTGTTGCCGTAGCCGAGCTAGATGTGAGGAAGGGAGTTGTCGGAGCCGAGGCTCGTGAGTTGTCTCAAGTCAAAATTGGAGATCTGAGTGAATCGGAGATGAGTAGAGAATCAGAGAGATCTGAGTTGGACTCCAGTAAGGTAGCTCCGATCAGAGCTTCTTCGTTGACGTCGTCATCTCAGGCATCTTGACGACGATTCGAGGTTTTGTAAGCTTGGAATCTCACCAGATCAGAGGCAATGGTCGTCAGAATCGGGGTGGGGGGTGGCTGGGCTTTGGTCGGGTTTGTGTTGTGGTTCAATTGATGGTGACAGTGATGAGAGATGATGGCCAGAATTGATTCTTTCCGATGATTGCAGAGGGAAGAGAAGAAGAGAGATGTGGGAAAGAGAGAGAGAGAGGAGAGGGAATGAATTTCTATTCATTTTAGCCGGATGATTATGGAGTTAGTGGAAGGGTAAATTGTCAGGTTGAAAATAATTTAAAGCCAAAGTGGCCTTATGTATACAAGAAAACATTGGTGGCTTATGGCTAATTTAAGTTTCAAGTTAACACTTGTATGTAATTTTCTATATTGAATATTGCAGCTGCTGATGTGTTCTTGTGGAGGAACAAGAAAAATCTGCCCCCCCCCCCCGGCTGCTGCCATTTGGGTCCTTTTTGGGTTTCTTGGATGCCACTTGCTTACACTTATCTACCCCATTCTGGTTGGTACGTTAGTAACTCCGGTATGGTCAAAACTCCATTGCTATTAGTCTGAATCAGTTGGGATTGTATTTACAACCTAATTGCAAATTATGATTGAATTCATCCCCTAGTTGATTTCTTCTCAACAATTGTTTTTGTTTTTGGAAGTGTGTCAACAACTTTGGAAGTGATATTAGCAAGTGCCAGTTCTACATTGATATGCTCTCTGCCATGGTCATGGAATATTACAAGCGGAAAGCGAGCACTCTATGCAGTGAAGGCTTTACGTCAAGGATGAACCACCCAAGCCTGCAAGCTGACTGCTTCCCATATATGGAACAATTGTTACATTCATGGAGGTCCAAATGTTGTTCATAGTAGTTTTATTGTTTTTTTTTCCCTTCCTTTTGATGCTATTGCATTGCCCCATGTACCTTTAGTTTCATTTAATAAAGATTGGTGTTCTTCAATACAAGAAAAATTTATGCCATGAGTCACTTTTAGACCACTTAACTAAGTAAAAACAATTGTCAGAGAGAGTTAAACACAACTAAAAAGATAACAAAAACTATTGTTGGAGCCATTTTAGCACAAAGAGACTATATCAAAAACCATTGTCCAATAAAACTCAGACAACAGTTATTTAGATAAATCCATAGTATCAAAAGTGGACAGCCAGTGCCACTTTTAGCAACCTGTTGTCTTGTTTAAATTCAGTCAACAGAGTAAACCTAATCCTTTGATGTAGAAGTTTGATAGAGACAACAGTAAGCATATAAGACACTGTTGTTCTTTCTAGTGTTCAGACAACAAGTTTGTTAGCTCTTGTTCTTGTCCAAATTTTCTTCAAACGACATAATCTTGCTGTTGTCTGATACCCTATATCAGACAGCACTCACTTAGTCAACAGCAAAGAAGGTCATCAGACGATAGCGAAAAACTGTCGTCTGATCATATTATTGGTGTAGTGAACTCATTCTTCAACTAATAAAAAGTCGTGTTCATGAACAACAAGGCGAGCAATAGTACAATTTACCTTGTTGCACTCCCTCACTGTCCGTGCATTTGGATAAAAACATTATAAATTATATAGAAGGCCATATGCAGTGAGCATTGACATTGGATTTAGTGTTTCAATTAGTTTTGATGTGTAAAACCTTACATTCCGATTTCCAAAAGATTTTTTTTTTTTCTGATACAACAAACAAAAACTACATAACTACCAACAAAATCCTCTACAACATCCATCCCAAATTGTTGGAAGGTAGACTAGAGGAGAGAGGAAGAGCATAATGTCAAACTAAAGAAGACCGAGTAGAATGACCCAAATTTGCCAGAAAATTAGCTACAAATTAAATTTGTCATTCCAAAGATATGGTGGAATGTGTTAAGGGTAAAAGTGTGATTTTCCAACTCAAGTTAGAGTGCATAGTATAAATACCTGTAGTCCTATGATTGACACATATCGATACAATTGCAGCCTTGAAATCCATCTTGTTCTTCAGCTTTCTCTCTGTTTTTTTCTGCTTCCTATTTTTCATAAAACTCTAACATGGTATCAAGAGCCAGGTTCGATTGGGATTGGAAATCGGCGCAAGCGACCTAGTTGTTCAAGAAATTCATATTCTCAGTCTTATTATGCTTATGATTCAAGTATATGAGAAGTGTGATTCAAGCTTTTTTCAGATAAGTTCATCTTCGTGGTTTTGGTTTTGGATTTTGTTAAGATTGTTTATATTTGTTGATAATTTCTACATTGAAGCTTTGGATTTGTGTTTTGAGTACTCTATTACTGATTGAAACAAGTTATTCATGGAGATTTGTTAAAGATTGAGGAAAAGTGAAAAAAACCTAGAATTCTAGACATTCAGACTATAATCAAGGACACCAATCAAGATTAGTGAAATTTGATGTTAAAATTCAAATATTAAGTGAATCATGGTGGAAATTTGATTGAAGAAGACTGGAACTATCTTGAATTTTTTTAGGATAATTCTCTTTGATTATGCATTTGGGCATTTTTGTATGAGAGGAGTATATGTTGATTTTGGACTCCTATTGAAGAACTCTACTCAGATATTACGAAGTTTGCTACTAATTATTGAAGGTTGTTGAGTTTTGTGATGAATATCTCAGTAACTTCTGTATTATAGTTACTCCAGGTTTTCGAGTAGGTTGCCTCCTGCTTATTCAAGATAGTAATTCCTATTTTCTCTGCTTCTCTACATTAAAGGAATCATAGTTTCATCCTTTGCCATCTTGAATCATGTATCAGAACAATGAGCTACAACTCTCTCTAATCTCCAATTTCAACAATGCGATCATAGTTCGCTTGGATGACACTAATTACATAACTTGGAGATTTATGCTCAAGTCAATGTTGGTAGGGTGTGATCTAATGGGATACATTAATGGGTCTATTCCGTGGCCTCCACAATACAAAACAACAAAAGAGGGTAGTATTACCTCAGAGCTTACACAAGATTATAAGGCCTGGAGGAAGAATGACTCTGCTTTAATGACATTACTAGCTGGTACCTTGTCCCTTAATGCTCTTTCTTTTATTGTTGGGAGCAAAACCTCAAAAGATGTCTGGTTTTCGCTTTATGAGAGGTATGCTAAACTTTCAAAGTTCAAAGCTTCGAGCTCCAGACCTTAATGCAGAAAATTCAAAAAGATAAAGATAGTATAGACAAGTATATGGAACGTTTTAAAACTGTTCAGGACCAACTCTCTGTTTCTGGATTTTTTCATTCCTGATGAAGATATAGTGTTTTTGATCCTGAATGAATTGCCTATTGACTTTGCGGCCATTAAGACTATCATCAGAGCTCGAATAACGCCAATATCTCTAAGCGAGCTTCGCAAATGTTATTGGATGTTGAGTTTGAAATTGTTCAAGAATCAAGATCATTTGCTTCTGCTCCCGTGCTTGAGCACAAAGCACTACCACTGTCTTCTCTTACAGCTATGATTGCACAAAATATTCTTGCCAATTCATCTCAAAGTATGCAATATGGGCCGGATACCAAGTACAGGGCCATCATCTCAAGCAATCTTTCCATCCCATTATACTAGATATTCTTCAATGACATATGCTCTACACATTGCTGCATCAAATGTTGGTTTCTTGCCTAGTGTTACCAATACAAATCTGATTCCAGGTATACCTGCTTATAACCATTACAATACGTCATCTTGTGCCTCCAATGTTCATCATTATAATGCTCCACCACCTAGCTCTACTACACATTTTGGATACCACATAATAGCATGATATCAAGTTCAGCTCTTAGTATGCCTAATGCTCCTCCAAATTGTCAAGACCTGCTCCCATTCACTACCAATATTGGTGTCCCGCAGTCAGTGCCTAATTGTGGATATATGATGCATGATAGTGTTGGAAATGGAAATTACTTTTCATCATCTGCTCCCTCTTATGGTTATGCACCTCAACATGGTTCTAGCACCGTACCTTATATGTTCAACAGTCCAATCTTAATCACAATGGAGCTCAACAACATGGAAACTTCTCTAAACAAAATGTGCAACCTGGTACATTCAACAATAGTTCTCAGCAAAATCAACAGCAAAATGATGGCTTTTCTAGTAAGGGAAAATTTTCTTCACAGGCCATGCTTGCTCTGCATCATCATCTGTACTCAAAAATGCAGCCTTTGCAGCCTCTGTGTTCTTCTGCAAACAAAAGTTCCACACCTGCCCAGGTGGCACTCAGAATGCTTCCACCTTTAGAGAGTTTGTGCCTTCAGTGAAAAAGTAATCCCTCAAATGGCAATAACTCTTATGTCACTACTGAACTTCAAGAAAATGAGAATTTGAAGAAAACTGATACCGCAAAGATAGTTCAAGTAACTTTGCTTGTCAAACTGATATGGATGTTGGGGCTGTTACTAAAAATCTCACTAAGAGTTGTCAAGAAGTTGTTAAGGGTGTTGATGGGGATGACAGCAAGGAGGAGGATATAAGAGTGGAAAAAATATGTGTACAGTAGGTTATGAACAAAGTAGATACCAAGGAGTTGGATCATCTGTGGAGAATATTGATGTTAATTCAAATAAGGAAGCTGAGGGTAGTTTGCAACATGCTCTCCTCAATAAAAATCGAAGCTTTGCCAACACCAGGAACTTGGCTCTGCCCTTCGACTCCAGACAGAAATCTAATGAATTGTAGACAAGCTTATGGGTCTACGAATATGTGGTGATTACTTCCCTCATTCCTCCTGGTTGACACAAGTTGCTGCACTCTTCTAGCTTTTTCTTTTCTGCTGCAATCTGATGTTCGTATCACTCCCATCAGCTTGAGGGGGGTGTTAAGGGTAAAATTGTTTTCCAACTCAGTTAGAGTGCATAGTATAAATACTTGTAGTCCTGTAATTGACACATATTGATACAATTGTAGCCTTGAAATCCATCTTGTTCTTCAGCTTTCTCTCTGTTTTTTCTGCTTCTCTTTTTTTCATAAAACTCTAACAGAATGAAATATTATTTGAAAATTCCCGGCCAGGACTGAATATGAGAAACGTTATTGATAGTCATTATTTATACTTTCCCCAAACTTCGATCTATGTTAGAAGGGGATCTGTTTGGCTCCAAAACCAGCTCGGGTAGCAAACAGTCTCTTTTGCTGCTGTGATTGTGCGGGTGTGCCAACATTGTGGGGTGCAGTCGTCGGGGGAGTCTCTTGACCTGACTTCTTACCAAAGCTGTGGACGAGGAGAGCACCGACCTCGTCACCAGGTTATTTTCATGCCTTTCGAAAAAGGACTTCTTGCCTTACGGGTAAGGGCTTTGGTTGTGATCTCTTTGCGTTCACCGAATCGATACTTAGTGTTGTAGACTAAGCAGAGCAATCACTGGGAAGTTGGAGAAAGCACGGGTTTGCTAAAGCGTGACTTTAGCTTCGCATAGTTGCGAGGGCGTTACCCTTGCTTCGCTGGTCGAGATAGTATCGGTGGCAGTGGTACTGGCAGTTGGCTCCTGGGGAGACTGGGACTAGAAGTACGGTCGCCGGGTTGGTTTGGTGGCACTGACAGTCGGCTCTTGAGGAGATTGGGACTGGAGTGTGGTCACCGGTAAGAAAGGTTGCTCCGGGAAGACTTGGATAATCGTAGAGATTAGTTGATTTAAGAGTTGTGTGTTTTTGTCTGTTGTCTTTAGCCTCTATATATAGCCACTGCAGATTCTCCTTCCTAATAGGAATGAAATACTATATTTTAGGCCACAGTTATTGGCCTTGAATCGAATCAAAACTCTTAATAGTCTTGATAACTATCGTATGCAATAAGAGATTAACTCTGTCGTAGCAATCTTCTAGGCAAGGTTAATTACCTTTTGGAGTCCTGAACGTAATTTTCTCGGATGCGAACAGTAAGATATGCACGTATATATGTTCATATATATCTTCGCGAGGACTCTTCGCAGGGACTCATATGCACGTATCTTTAATTGCATGCAGCTTGCAATTAACTTGTATGTATATCTTCCTTAGTTGGCCCACCACTAAGCAATTATATTACTCCTTGATTATTGCAATTAAGGTGGTTGATTCCTTCCCCAACTGTTTACGTCCATTGCATGGGAATCTTGTGCATTGCTTGCATATATAGGACAATTGAATCCTTCCTGAATTGGTCCATGTCCACCATATTAATTGTCGCATGAGTGCAGCTTGCACGTCTCCCCTCTTGCACAATCTTTAAGCAATTATCCAATATTTGATAATAAATTAAAGAATATCACGATATGCTCTGAGATTGCTTGATCTTCAAGTAGGCTTTATTTAGCCTCTACACAATATATTTCGAGCTTATCGAAAATATATAACTTGGGCCACCAATATTGGCCCGGATTTCTTCGAGTCCCCTTTGTTAGGAAAAATATTCATTTTGGGTTCAAACATTGCCCCCAGACCTCGAAGTCAAAGGTTCCCGTCTTGACTGAAGAGGTCTTGAGTCAGCACTAGTCTTGTAATAACGTCGCTCTAAAGCCACTTGCATTGGCCTAACTTGATAAACAAAGACTCGCAAAATATTGCATTGGCCAAGAGATTTTGATGGATTCTATCTCACTTAAAAAATGAAGAAGCTCTTCACCAAAAAAAAAAAATTTGAAGAAGCAGCTCTCAATAGGTGACACTCATCCATTTTGCATTAGACCTATTTTCCCACTATCATCCTCTGCCTCTGCTCTCATCTAATAATTTTTTTTTTCTCACTATAGCTCTAGAAGCCTTAATCCTTCTAGCTAATTAAGCTCACTTCAAATGGTATTGTTAAGATGATATATATACACATGTTTCTTTTGTAAATTAGATATGAAATAAATTATGTCATTAGTTTACTACTTTATTTTTGTCTAACATTTTGGCTGGTTAGTTTTCTCTTACTGTTCATATATCATTATACACAACGTAAAGAATGGTAAATTGCCATACTTTTTGTCATTGATATAGTATTATAGTTGGATCTATACATCCATTGCTTAAATATTAGGGGCCGTGACCACTTACCCAATTTTAGCCTAAAAATTGCCCACTTACTCCACTAAGAGATTTTTAACTCCATTTACCCAATTTAACATCTACTTACAGTTTTGCCCCTATTAATCAACTCTCTCCTTTCATACTCTCTCTCCTCCCCCTCCGTCTTCGATCTATTTCACTTTCCTCCACCTTCACCGATTTCAGTCTCAGTCTCTCTCTCTCAACTCGTCTCAGTCACAGCCTCTCTCTCTTAACTTGTCTTAGTCTCAGTCTCAGTCTCTCTCTCTCTCTCCATGTCTGCAGATCGAAAAATGGGTTCGGTTTGTCAAAATCGAGGGAGAGCCAAGCAGATCGGCGGCGAGGGTTTTTCCTATGCTTGCTGCTTTTCTCGCTCGGTCTGGTTCAGTACGGCTTCAAATCCTAAATCAAGCAGTCGCATTCCAGTTCCACGACGGTGGAGGAGATCAAGTCGAGTCGCCAATGGCGGAGGGTCTGCTGGAGCGAAATTTAATGGAGGTATTCCTAGGCGGCGACGGAGGAATTTTACGCCGGTGGCAGGGATGGCTGCAAACAATCCCAGGTTTGCGATTTGGCTGTTGGTGTTTGATTTCGAGGATGAGCTTGTGCTTCTTCTTGGCGCGCTCGTCGTCGTCGTCCGGCGGAGGAGGAAGAGGGACCGGCTTCACACTTTTGGGTGCCCAGAGCAATTTTTGGGTGCCCATAGCACTTTTTATTTTTTTTGTACACTGTGAACCGCGAGAATGAGGAAGGAATTGCAATGTAACTGTGGGGTTTGTTTGACGGTTTACTGGGGCAGTAGACACATTATTGGCCCCCAGTAGACTTTTATATGAGGGACAGGGATCACTATAGTGTGGTGTTTTAATAAGTTACCTGTTGTTTTCTGTGAATTAAAGTCAAATTATCTGTGAATCCTACAAAAATGTGCATTTTTGGTGGTCTATTGGGAGGCAGTAGAAACATTGGACTTTGTATTGGGGGCAATAATATGATTACTGGAGGGCAGTAATATGATTATAAATTGATCAATTGTTCCTGTAGTGTATTCATTTTGGTTTTTGGAGTTCATACAATTCACTGGACGGCAATAATATGATTTTTGGGAGGCAATAATATAATTACTGGGGGGCAGTAATATGATTACTGGGGGCAATAATAGCCGGATTCCTGTCACCGGTCGCCGGAATCCGGTCACCGTTCGCCAGAGTCCGGAGTCCGGTCGCCGGAGACCGCGCCGACCACTGGTCACCGGAGCACAGCAAGGTGGAAGGTGACTTCTCTCTCTAAGTGAGAAAGAAGGAGAGGGCAAAAAGTCTAAAAAAAAAAAAAAGAATTAATTGGGTAAAGGGGAAATAATCCCTTAGAGTGTTTTGGGTAAATGGGGTTAAAAACAGTTGGTGGAGCAAGTGGGCAATTTTTAGCCTAAAATCGGGTAAATGATCATTTCTAAATATTAAAGAAGAAAGAAAAAAATTAACCCTACCAAAAACATCATAAGGAATTGTAAAATCTCAACAAATACTAGTAAATCAATTAATTAGAATTAATCAGAGTCCATATAGAATTTAAACAATCCGTGGATTAAGTAAATCCATGGATTATAAAAACTCAAACAAAATCTTTTAAAATCTGAATTGAATACACCCCCCTTAATGACTTAAGATGAGTCATAAAAAATTAATAATTATCTATTATTTTTCTTTTCTTTTCTTCTTCTTTAAATTAATTTGTTAATTAATGTATTAAAGACATAATAAAAATCCCATTTAAGAAAAAAAAGTGACAATTAAAATCAATGATTACTGCTCCGATTTGGAATACAATTAAGAGAATTAATTGTTTGGATGGTTCTAAACTTCTAGTTGGACATCAAATTAATTGCTCCAGAAAGTATCATCAACTTGGATGTAGTTCATTTGTAGGCCACTGGAATTGGCCTTAAAAGTACTAAGACACTACATAAGTCTTGAGCAAGAATATTGGCAAAGCAAATTCACCACTTGACAAAGTAAGAACTTGAAAAATTAAAAGCCACGTGTGTTGGCCTTAGAAATACTAAGACACTTTAATATCCAAAAGAAGAATACTAAACTGATGAGATCAGTAACTAGAACCATAACACTGCCCATCATGCTTCTCTACATGCATAACCATCAGGCTAACCAACCAAAAATTTGGTTTTAAGCCTCTTTTGTGTTCCCCAGTGGGTAAGAACATGCTGCAACCAGTTATTTAAATATCATTGTAGAAAGCATGCTGCAAGCAGCCAAATGCTTTATGGCCACTAACTTGGCTAGCCGACACAGGTTGTGCCACATATTGAGCACATAAGGCCAAAATCACATCTTCACCACTTCATATGCACATTTATGGATTAATTTCAGTTTACCCCCTTGAGGTTTGGGGTGTCATCATTTCACTCCCTCTACTTTCAATTTTGAATTTTTACCCCTAAACTTTCCAATTTCAATCAATCGTGTCCAATTTCTCCTATTCTGTCCAAATTGGACGTTATGTTTGACCCTTGAGGGCTAAAATGGTCATTTCAACATAAAAAAAATAAAAAAATAAGTTTTATTTATTTATTTATTATTTTTTCTTTCTGTTTCTTCATTTTATTTTTTTATTTTTTTATTTGTCTTCAACCTATACACTACAAGTTCTAATAGGTTTATAAAAATAAAAAATACTCTAGGTAGTTGAAAGTCGCTCGCTGATCTACGATATTTGTGATATATCTCCGATAAAGTGAAGAATTTAGGCTATATCCCCAATAAAGTAAAGAAATATCTGTAAAAAATAATTTTACACTTTATATGTAAATATATCTGTAAAAATGATTTTACACAGATATTTCTTCACTTTATTGGAGATATATAGATATTTACAGATAAAGTGTAAAATCATTTTTTACAGATATTTCTTCATATTATTGGGGATATATCCTAAAATTCTTCAATTTATTGGAGATATATCACAAATATCGTAGACCAAAAATGATTTTACACAGATATTTCTTCACTTTATTAGGGATATACAGATATTTATTTACAGATAAAGTGTAAAATTATTTTTTACAAATATTTCTTCATTTATTGGGGATATATCCTAAAATTCTTCACTTTATCGGAGATATACCACAAATATCATAGACTAGCGAGTGGTTTTCAACCACCTACAGTATTTTTTTGTTTTTATAAACCTATTATAACTGGGTGTATAGGTTGAAGGAAAAAAAAAAAAAACAAAGAAACAGAAGAATTTTTTTTTGTTTTTTAATGTTGAAATGACCATTTCAGCCCTCAAGAGTCAAACTTAACGTCCAATTTGGACGGAATAGTAGAAATTGGACACGGCTGATTGAAATTGGAAAGTTTAGGGGGTAAAACTTTAAAATTGAAAGTAGAGGGGGTGAAATGATGACACCCCCAAACCTTAGGAGAGTAAACTGAAATTAACCCTTCTTTTGACAAAGAAGAAATATCAATCAATAATGCTTTCCTCCCCTGCAACTTGTTTCCTCCATGTGAACTCATATCGAGAACAGTTCTCCAAGCTTTAGCTTTCATGTCCCAGAATCTAGGAAACTGCTGCTATACATGGATTATACTTTTCTTTGCCTCTGATAACAATAGAGTTTCATGCTTCCCTGAAGATGAGTCCCTCACTGGGCTAGCCATTCACCTCTGTATTCAGAGCTCTTTATGAAATGAAGATTCTGAAGCCTGTAGTATTGAAAGCAAAACAACAAAACCATGGAAAGGAAATCTTGATATTTGCAAAGCCACAGAATTTGGCTCAAGTGAAGATGGTGCTGGTACTTTCTTCATGTAGGCATATGAAAACAACTCCTGAATAACACAAGCAATATCTTGTATGCCATATATTAATCATATATATACGAGACCAAAATCCACCTCTTCACTGTTGCATATGTGAATCTCAAGAGATGATCATAATCATTCTGCTCAAGCCAATTGTTTACTCCTCCACTGCCATCTTAATTAGTTCAACAAAATGAATTCTTTTTCAACTCCAAAAAGCTCAATTAGTCCCAGCTCTTCATTCTCGCAGCAGACTCTTCTTGAAGTTCCGGAAATCATGTGGTCTTATTCCAAAGCTTACTGCACATGACTTTTTTGAATAAATAATTCAACTGCTGCCAAGAATTCTTATCGGCTCCCTCTTCGCTTAGTAGATGACGGTCTGCTCTGGTATTTCTTAGAACCACAAAGTAGGCTTCCATAAACTTTTGGTAAATTTATTTAAGGCCACAGGGATTGGCCCTAGGTAAGATTAAGACCCCAAAGTCTTAATCTTATCCATTTTGGCGTTGAGAATACTGCCACAAAAAGAAAACTTGAAAATACCTGTCCATATGGTGCCCCCCGGTTTTGATGTCTGAAATGAATCATGTTAAGTGTAGATGCTAGTGCAGGACATCAAAACATGAGTGTGCCATCCGGTGTGAGCTAGGTAAATGTTCATAAGCCTCTGTTCTTTGAACTTGACCATGTAGGATTGATATTCCCTTGTAATCTCTCAGAGAGACACTAACATGAGGCATTGAGGATTGATAGTTCTGCCCCTCAAGTCGGCATATGTCATCTTCGTAGAAGGTTTCTCTCAGGCATCCCATCAAACACCTTATATGCATATTTCAGATTCGCAGATTTTCGATGAAAGTTCAACAGAATGACCCACAAGAGATTAATTTATCAGCAAACAGAGTACAATCAACTACTCATCGGGATTCGACTCAATTCTTCGCGGCAGCAGTGGGAGATTACTCTGGATTGGATATGGAGTCTCCTGCACTTCAAGTTTTGCTTCTTCTTGCTGCCGGAGGAAACTCTCTCTGAATTCTCTTTAGCGTCGAAAGTCTTCCGCTTGGTTCTGCCTTGATGTTTTCCACTGCGGTTGGCAGAAGATTGTCCATTGCCCACTCGTTGGCCTTTAGATCGACTCCGCTTCGTTGTATTTCGCTC